>NW_007385111.1:0-3315 GCF_000475195.1 Diaphorina citri
CCATCACCATCCCTTAAGTTTTGTCCACAACTTCATCAGCATTTTTACTTTGGAGTGAAATTTTCATTCTAAAACTATGGGAGGGGGATTTTTTTTCCTTTTCAAAGATCTGATAGGGAGGGAACTGTATAACTGCCAAGGTCTCATCATCCCGAAAGCGAAGCGAGGGAAGACAGGCTAGGAGAAAGCCAGGCGTTCCGAGAACAAACCTCATTTGTTTAGGGTAAAATGCGTCCAGGGCGGGAATCGAACCTACGACCTAGCGCTTACAAGGCAGACGCGCTGCCCTCCAAGATTACTAGGCTGACTTTCAATTTGATTTCATTTATCAATCTCACTTTTGTTTTTAGTTACTCCTTACCAGTTTCTTCTTCTTCTCCTCCTTCTCCCTTCCTCCTCCTCTTTCTTCTTCTCCCTCTTTCTTTCTCCTTCCTCTCGCTCTCTCGTCCTCTCTCTCTCTTAATTTATTCAAGTTCGACTTACACATCCCAATTCCTCTCTCTCTCTCTCTCTCTCTCATCACTCATATCTCTCTCCTTTTCAAAATTCATCTCCCCCATTTTCAAAAACCACAAACTTTCCTTTCGTTTGAGGCCATTGCAGTATGCATAGTCAGATTGGGTAGAATAGAACAGAATAGAATAGAATTGGAAGAGGCTGAGGTTAGATGAACACAAATAATAGAATAGATAGAAGGGCAAACTAAAATGATAAAGTGAACGTCAGGCCAGGCAGGTAGATTCTGTAATAAATCAGGCAAATATTTGCCTCAAGTTATCTTTCTTTAAATAGGACCTGTCTAAATGGGAAACCTGATGGATAAGGGGGTAAATATTGCCGATCCCTTGGATTCCGATCGACTGTACTTGAATATAACTAAAAATAAGACCAACAAGAACTCGTGACTGGAAGTACCTACCTATATGAGAAGAAAAAGAAAGGAGAAGAAACAAAAATATAAAGAGAGAAATAAAGAGGAAGGAAAGAGGAAAAACATCCTCGGAAAAGAAAGGTCAATAAGTTCAAATCAAAGAGAAAGGTGACAAAATAAGAAGAGGAAATGGGAGGAAAGTGAAAACGAAAAAGTAAAAAGCATAAGCATCACTTATGGAATGTACACTTTGCCAAAGAGGAGGGAGAGAGAGAGAGAGAGAGAGAGGAGAGAGAGAGAGAGAGAGAGAGAGAGAGAGAGAGAGAGAGAGAGAGAGAGAGAGAGAGAGAGAGGAGAGAGAGAGATGGAGAGGGAGAGAGAGAGATGGAGAGAGTGAGAGAGAGATGGAGAGAGTGAGAGAGAGAGAGAGAGGGAAAGAAAGAAAATATAGTTGTGAAAGAAAATTGAAAAGGTAGTGAAGCTGAAATAGCAAATGTTGCACAAAACCCAAGGTGAATGCTGGACGGGGTTAGGGCAGGGCCATCAGGAAATGAAAATTTTGAGAGGGTCTTTAGGAAAAAGAAAAAATCTCAGGTACCTATTTCAAAAAGGCCCAAATTCGAATTGTGTCAAAATACTATACCACGGGCTTGGGAGTCTTGGGCCTGAAAACTTATTGGATCCGAAGAAAACGACCCTCTTATATCGGACCTGACTCGGGAGTAAGGAGGAATGTTTTGTGGCCGTTTGGAGAAAGTCCTTATGTTTTACACGGGCTTGGGAGTCTTGGGCCTGAAAACTTATTGGTTTTTCACAACCTGAAAACTTATTGGTTCCGAAGAAAACGACCCTCTTATATCGGACCTGACTCGGGAGTAAGGAGGAATGTTTTGTGGCCGTTTGGAGAAAGTCCTTATGTTTTCTTTTCCTTCTTTTTCTTCTTCTCCTCCTTCTTTTTCTTCCTCCTCCTTGATAGATAGATAATGGATAGAGAGAGAGAGAGAGAGAGAGAGAGAGAGAGAGAGAGAGAGAGAGAGAGAGAGAGAGAGAGAGAGAGAGAGAATCAAAAGAAATAGAAAGAAAAGGTGGAAAACGTGATACCTACTTATGAAATCCGAAAAAAAATGTAGTTACCTACAAAAAAACGTAGGTAACGCGAGGTATTTTTTTTTACTTTTTTGCTCAAGCTTTTCACGGAAAAGAAAGTAAAAAAAGTTACGTAGGTATTTTAAATTTTTGCCAATACATAAATATGTAGTTGTAGGTATGTACATTGTACCTACATCTACATAATATAAAATATTCCCGTCTATGTTGTTGATGTTTATCAGGAATCAGAAATGATTGGATATAGCATATATGTAGCAAGATTGCGAGATAGAGTTTATGGGAATAAATTTAGGTATATCAGAAAGGCTGCATAACAGTTGCGGTTAAAATGGCCTTTTACATACCAGATCAAGTTCCTTAAAGAATTGACCGAAATCGTTGGGCATTTCTGTGAACTGTAGACCTCAAACCTCAACCAGACTTCAAACTCTTTTGACCAAGGCTAGACTTTAACAAAATCCTCTTCTTTCCATCATTCGTTTCATAAACCTTCTAACTGCTTTATCTTATCTACTATACCAGGACCTAGGTTTTTTTTATTCTTTTATTTTTTATCTGGCACGTTTCCGAAAAAGTTGACCGCAAGTAGTGAAACTCCGATGAGATAAAATGATGGATTTCATCAGGATAACCCAGACGGTGATTTGATGAAAAGCGAAGACAGCTTATAGACAGGGTAAACACTATGAAAAATAGGTTATCGGGGGGCCATATTTCTTCATAAAGTTCTACAAGCACTCTGCACTTTTAGAGCGGGTTTTACCCAATGAGAATTGATATCTATCTAGGATTGAGCCGTCCCTCCGGGAATTTTTTAGCCCGTAGTGATCAGAGAAAATAAGTACCTATGTAGCATCAGCTGATGGTTAGGGTAATTAGGTATTAAATACCTAACCTAATTTTGGAACTTGAATCCTATTTTTGGAACTTGAATCCTATGTTTTGAACTTGAATCCTATTTTTGGAACTTGAATCCTATTTTTGGAACTTGAATCCTATTTTTTTGGAACTTGAATCCTATTTTTTTAACGCGAATCCTATTTTTGGAACTTGAATCCTATTTTTGGAACTTGAATCCTATTTTTGGAACTTGAATCCTATTTTTGGAACTTGAATCCTAAGCCCATGACCACGGTACCTAGGTACCTACCCATAATCTTGCCCCGTCTATAAATACCTATCCCATGACCGGACCATGGTTCTTGCCCGAAACCTGGCCCCGTCTATAAGTATCCCATAACCGCGGTCCCTGGCATTCCCGTTGTTTTCCCATTCATCCCATTGTGTTGGGCTCAGATTAGCATGAATAATATTGTTTTACCGAAATAATACGC
>NW_007385112.1:0-3313 GCF_000475195.1 Diaphorina citri
ATGACATCGCACCCACCTCCCACGCCTGAGGGAGTGCGTCTTGTATCTCTCTCACTCTGCATGTTAGTAGCATGTCCTTCTCTCATAGGCCATCCTGAACAAGAGGCAAGGGCGATAGAGTGGCTCAACTGGCTTGTCAAAGACGAAGCCTATCTTGAAAGTAAGAATGGTATTGCAGCATCCTTCGGTGAGTTATTGCTTCTAATGGCTATCCATTTCCATGGTAACCAAATGAATGCTATCAGTGACCTGGTAAGCTCCACGCTAGGTATGAAGGTCACAGTGCGTACGAACAACTTGACTCGTATGAAACATATCTTCACTCAGGAAATATTTACAGAACAAGTGGTCACCTCACATGCAGTGAAAGTTCCTGTTACTGAAAATCTCAATGCAAACATCTCTGGATTCCTACCCATCCATTGTATTTACCAGTTGTTAAAAAGTCGAGCATTTATCAAACACAAAGTCCCTATTAAGGATTGGATTTACAGACAGATCTGTGCGAGCAAGCCTCCCCTTCATCCTGTGTTACCTCCCCTGGTGGAAGTGTTTGTATCCTCTATGTTAGTCCCTCAGGTGAAGACTGGAAGCTTTACACAGGAACATACAATGATTACCAGTCAACCAATCACAGAGCAGGAAATACGAGAGGTATTCTCCAAGTCCTTACAGGTCAATGGTCCATCCTTATCCTGTCAGCTGTTACTTCTCTACTACATGCTGCAGTATGAAGATCTGCGTCTAAACAATATCTCTACTGTATCCCCTGCTACAAAGTACAGTACTGAATTCCTCAGTGATATCCCCATCAAGTATTTACTGCAGCAAGCACAGCGGGATCAACAGAACTATGCAGGTCTCTACTCTCATCTACTTCGTCTCTTAGCTACACATTTCCCTCATCTCTCTCTAGTTGATGATTGGTTGGAAGATGATGAACTCTCCAGCAAGCATTCTAAGGGCGCTGTCATCACTCAGCAACGTGTAGTAGATGGCATAGAGAAGATGACCACGGTACCATCAGACACTGCCCGCATGTTGGTAGATCTTCTAAAGTTACCAGCTACAGAAATGTGGCCCTACGCCCAGACTGTTGTGTCTAGCTTTAGGAACACGTTGGATCCTTGTGTCCCTCGCTACGTACAGGAATTGTTCAAGCAAGTCTGGTTAAAGTTGAACACGGTATTACCAAGATGTCTCTGGGTAATGACTATCAATGCAGTACGCCAGCAGAAGACCCGTGTCCCCAGTGTAACGTTAACCCAGGAGAATATTGTACTGGATCCATTACAGGTATTACGATGTGATGGTAGAGTATTCCGTAATGCTTCAGCTTTGAGTATTCTACTGAGAGTACTCCAGGCATGCCTTGCTGCATCAAGGAATAAGCTAAGTCGTCACCTGTTGGATAACCTGAGTAAATCTGACACAGGACCTGGACATCCTCCTCAACCTACTGATACAGAGAGAGAAGAATTAAAGAATGCCTTGGTCACAACACAGGAAAGTATCGCTGTACAGATATTACTAGAAGTATGCATGGAGACTGAAGAAGATAGACAGATACCTGGACAGCTATGGGGATTGCGTGAGATCAGAAGTGTCATCTGTTCTTATTTACATCAAGTGTTTATCTCAGACCCTGCATTAGCCAAACTAGTACATTTCCAGGGGTACCCCAGAGAGTTGCTACCTATAGCTGTAGAAGGAATACCTTCTATGCATATCTGTACGGACTTCATTCCTGAACTACTAAGTCAGCCGTCGCTAGATAAGCAAGTGTTTGCTATTGATCTCATATCCCATGTGTCTTTACAATATGCATTACCCAAGTCAATGAGTTGTGCACGACTTGCTATCAATACATTATCCACATTGCTTGGTGTACTTCCTAGCAATAGCCGGAATGAACTGTTTGGCAAAGTATTGCCCGCCTTTGTTAGGATATGTGAAGCATTCCCACCTCTGGTTGAAGATTCTCTATCTCTCCTATCACAGTTAGGGCGTATCTGTGTGTCTGAGAATGCACTAGCGGCTGTACCGGCCAAAATAAATACTGAGGTAACAAGAAATGTGATTAACAATCAAACGCTATGCGGGGATATAGAAAAAACATTCGCTGAAATCATTCAGAAATCGGTACTTAAAACAAAAATTTACTGACATTCTCTTCCCTGTTAAGCCAATGACGTATTGGGCTTAATAGTATTCTTTGGTTTTGTAATTTCATTTCCCTTTATCAGGGGATGTACATAAAAGTTCACAACTCAAGCCCTTTGAGTTTAAAATTGAGTTTCTTACACTAACTTCATAACAGATCGTTTGCACAGTGTTTTAGGTCTGTATTCAGAATACCTTTGTAAATACGTAATACTAGCTGAATTCCGTCGCTTCGCTCCGGAATCCCGCTAGTTCATCCCGAGGCATGGCCAAACTTGTGGAAAAGGCATGGCCGAACTTGTATTTATCAAACTAAAAACATAAACGAAACTCAAATATTAGGCGAGCGAGGAAAAGTTTTCTCTCCCGCAGTCTCTGCACTCTGTGTATTTCTTATGGGGAGATTTTAGCGATCAAAAATTGATCATATCTCAAGATCGGTTTAGATTTTCGCAAAATCCTTTCTTATTGCACACCCAGACCATAAAAGGAATATTCCTACCAAATTTAAGCTTTCTAGGTATTCTTTCCCCTCAGCATCACCATTGAGCCCACACTGTTCCAGTTGCTCAGTAAGTCCATTCCCATCTATAGGAACATCAGCTGCAGCCTCTCCAGCTCCTAAAAGAGGAATGAAATATAATGTAAGACTATTTTTAATCAAATACCTATATCAAGATAGGTATGCATGTGTACAACATTCATATTTCATACTGAAACCCTTCTATCCTAGAGGAACATGAGATTTATCTTCATTGATATATCCAGACACACAATCAGATTTTAAACTTATGGGGTTGTTATTAAATAGGGTGCCATAATCTAATTGGCTGATTTCAAACTTGGTACTTGTGCAGAAGTCACGTCCATGGAATATTGCTACCAAAGGAACTGGCACAAATGAGCAGTGACCCTGATTATTAAAGGGTTAGGTTAAACGCAAGAAGGAGTTTTCACAATTAGAGCAGTGATTAGTGTTACTATAGGGTTAGGTCAAATACAAAAAGGAGCTTTTCTTTTCCGTGGACATGACCTGCATAATTACCTCAAACTTTATAGACAATCAGATTGATTAATACAAGCATTAAGCTTATACCTACCAACTTGAAACTCAGGTTATTCTGGTCATTAATGTCCCTCAAAGATATCT
>NW_007385113.1:0-3313 GCF_000475195.1 Diaphorina citri
GTCACTTCAGATTACAATACCTAATTATCTAATTAATATATGTAATGAACTCATCATAATTAATGATTTGTGATATCGCAAAAACTTGCGATAAAAGAAATAACCCACGAGACACTTTTTCATTTATTCATTCATTCAATCATTATTACATCCTACCTAGAACTCGCCAAACATCATCAATGTTCACAATGAAACTTGATTAATTGGCCGGTGATTAGTCCGAATGAGGTTATTTTCGAGCGATTAGAGGCCATTACGTAACAACAATAAAAGTATCAAATTTAGAACGACAATAATGAAAATTGAACTTTCGATCTTTCAGAGTTACTTTTTCGGTTCAGATTTGGATTTTTCACAACAATTTACGTAAGAGTCCACCTTTTATTCATAATTTTTACCCAATTATATCCTCTTTTCATTCGTTATCGGCCGAGGCGGGAATCGAACGGCTGGCTTTCTCCTATCCTGTCTTCTTTTTCTCTTCGATTTCGGGACGATAAGACCTTAGCAGTCACAGTTCCCTCTATCAAACCTCTTAAAAAAGTTACTTTTTCGGAGTTTTGATTTCTCACAACAATTTACGTAGGAGTCCACCTTTTATTCATAATTTTTGTTCCCAAATGTATCATCTTTTCCTTCGTTAAGTTAAAACGTGAGCGTTCTCCAAAAGATTATAACAGGAAAGAGAACTCAAGGAAGAAGGAAGCTTTTCACACACAAAAAAAGTCAAAAACAAGTAGCATAAGCCTAAAAACCACACCGCCACTTGACAGAAGGACAGGCAGATTTTTCAAGTTCAAGTTCACAGGGGGAGCTTTCGCACAGGGTGTGAGGAAAATTTTGTCCTGGTTTATTTAAAATGAATTCCTCTTCCTGTCTAGGGACCCTTCTAAAAATCTAGCTACCTTTTGAATGTTTTTTTTTTTTTTTAAATTAATACTAATTAATTACCTACCTACCTATTTATTTTACCCAATGCCATTTCTTCAAGGGACATTCTTTTACATTCGTGCCAAACCAAGACAAGAAAAGGCGGGTCTTATCATCCCGAAAGCGAAGAGGGAAGGAAGACAGGACCGGAGAAAGCCAGCCGTTCCGAGAACGTACTTTATCTGGGATAAAATCCACCCCGGGCGGGAATCGAACCCGCAGCCTAGCGCTTACAAGGCAGACGCCCTACCCTCTAAGCTAACTAGGCAGGCTTTGATAATATTCCTTTGTCGGCTCAAAGGCTCATGGCATTTTCCGATATACCTTTCAGGTAGTATTTGGGTGACTTAGATAAGATTCTTTTTTTTTCGGCTCAAAGGCACATTGGCATTTGCTCATATGAGTAGGTATACCTATTAGTAGGCTTGCCAAATATCCAAAATGTCGATTCGGGACGCGAATCCGCGAACATAATTGCCAAATCCGCGAACATAATCGCAAAATCCGCGAACAAAATCGCCAAATCCGCGAACATAATCGCCAAATCCGCGAACAAAATCGCCAAATCCGCGAACATAATCACGAAATCCGCGAACATAATCGCGAAATCCGCGAAAAAAATCACCAAATCCGCGAACATAATCGCGAAATCCGCGAAAAAAATCACCAAATCCGCGAACATAATCGCGAAATCCGCGAAAAAAATCACCAAATCCGCGAACATAATCGCGAAATCCGCGAAAAAAATCACCAAATCCGCGAACATAATCGCGAAATCCGCGAAAAAAATCACCAAATCCGCGAACATAATCGCGAAATCCGCGAAAAAAATCACCAAATCCGCGAACATAATCGCGAAATCCGCGAAAAAAATCACCAAATCCGCGAACATAATCGCGAAATCCGCGAAAAAAATCACCAAATCCGCGAACATAATCGCGAAATCCGCGAACATAACCGCGAAACCCGCGAACATAATCGCCAAATCCGCGAACAAAATCGCCAAATCCGCGAACATAATCACGAAATCCGCGAACATAATCGCGAAATCCGCGAAAAAAATCACCAAATCCGCGAACATAATCGCGAAATCCGCGAAAAAAATCACCAAATCCGCGAACATAATCGCGAAATCCGCGAAAAAAATCACCAAATCCGCGAACATAATCGCGAAATCCGCGAAAAAAATCACCAAATCCGCGAACATAATCGCGAAATCCGCGAAAAAAATCACCAAATCCGCGAACATAATCGCGAAATCCGCGAAAAAAATCACCAAATCCGCGAACATAATCGCGAAATCCGCGAAAAAAATCACCAAATCCGCGAACATAATCGCGAAATCCGCGAAAAAAATCACCAAATCCGCGAACATAATCGCGAAATCCGCGAAAAAAATCACCAAATCCGCGAACATAATCGCGAAATCCGCGAAAATAATCGCGAAATCCGCGAACATAATCGCAATTCGGGACGTTTGGCAAGCCTACCTATTAGGTAGTACGTATTTTTTCGGAACAGTCGGTACCTCCTTGGAGTCATAGGCTTGAAAATTCCCAAAGGAGATTATTATGAGGAGTAAGCACGAAAATATTGTACGTGACATTCAGTGGGTCCCCTCTGTTATTATAAAAATGTGTCACAAAAATAGGTACGAGTGGATGTCAAATTAGGACGTGACTGAAGGAAATAAGGAATTCATGCCAGCCTAGTTAGCTTGGACGGTACCTAGAGCACGTCTGTCTGGTAAGTGCTAGGTCGCTGGTTCGATTCCCACCTGGGCCGGGCTGATCTGTATCCTAAACAGGTAAGGTTTGTTGTCTCGGAACGGGTGTTTTTCTCCTATCCTGTCCTCCTTTGGATTTCTTCCTTCTCTTTTGGATGTCGGGACGATCAGACCTCCGTTGTTACAGTTCCTTCTATCAAACGCTTTTGGATAATTCGGGGTGCACTCAGCCCCGTGATGACGATTCGGTTTGAATTCCAGGAAAACGACTAGGTAACCCAATTAGCTTTATACACAGTAAAGTGGGTGCCCCCTATAGAAAAGTGTGATTGATTAAGAGTGTTCTTTTTTCTGTACGTTTGTCGTTTTGTCAGTGGAAACATTTTCTGTTCGCCTTTAATTATTTTTTTCGAACTTGTGCTTCGTCCCCGCAAGCCTTTAGCCCTTTCCTGTCCAACAAATATTTCCAAGTAGGTAAAAAAGAGAGAAATTATTTCCAAGTTCGTGAAAACTGGGATGAGTGTTCCATAAGGTTTTCCCCGGGCAGGAATCGAAAGCAAGACCTAGTGCTTACAAGGCAGGAGCACTACCTTCCACGCTTACTAGGCTGTCTGAATCTTCCTTGATACCGATACGTTTCTAATAAGTCTTTAGCAG
>NW_007385114.1:0-3312 GCF_000475195.1 Diaphorina citri
CTGTGTGTCGAGGGTGTCTTCGGAGCGGCCGATGGCGGTCAGGTTGGGCAGACTTCCCATGCTGGCGCCCCCGTGACGTGCAATGGCGGTTGAGAGTTGCACGGTCGCCGTGATCTTCTGTGGGAGATATTATTATGTACATGAGATAATTCATCCAAGGATATTGTTGAGGAAGGGCTAGCAGAAGAAGAAGAAAGTCAGCCCAAAGCAATCATCCTAGTTAAGGCTGATTGAGTGGCTGACAATAAACACCGACGAGAAGGTACACGGGAAAAGGCGAACAAGAAGAAGAAGAAGGGCTAAAAGATGAAAATCAGGTTTTGTGACAAACAGATTGGTCTGATGCATCGTCTGGCTGGGGGAATTTCAAAAAGGCAGTATACCGCCAGCTTAGTCTGGCTGGGGTTTCAAACAGGGAGGTAACAGCTTGATATTTCCCTTGCTAAAGAAACAGGAAAGGCTGAGAGCGAAGGGCTTCCACTAAAAATTTTGCAGCCAAAATCAAATGTCAGCCCAGAGGAATCATCCTAGGGTTGATTGAGAGGCCGACGAAAAACGCCGACCCCGGCTGAATACGGGAAAAGCGAAGTAAAATAAGAAGCTGGTAATAAGAAGGTACCTATAGTAATGGTAATAATAAGAAAGTACCTATAGTAATGGTAATAATAAGAAGGTAGCTATAGTAATGGTAATAATAAGAAGGTACCTATAGTAATGGTAATAATAAGGAAGAAGAAGAAGAAGAAGGGCTAAAAGATGAAAATCAGGTTTTGTGTAAAACAGATTGGTCTGATGCATCGTCTGGCTGGGGGAATTTTAAACAAGCAGTATACCAGCTTAGTCTGGCTGGGGTTTCAAACAGGGAGGTAAAAGCTTGATATTTCCCTTGCTAAAGAAACAGGAAAGGTTGAGAGCGAAGGGCTTCCACTAAAAATTTTGCAGCCAAAACCAAATGTCAGCCCAGAGGAATCATCCTAATAGGGTTGATTGAGAGGCCGACGAAAAACGCCGACCCCGTCTGAATACGGGAAAAGCGAAGTAAAATAAGAAGTTGGTAATAAGAAGGTACCTATAGTAATGGTAATAATTAGAAGGTACCTATAGTAATGGTAATAATAAGAAAGTACCTATAGTAATGGTAATAATAAGAAAGTACCTATATAGTAATGGTAATAATAAGAAGGTACCTATATAGTAATGGTAATAATAAGAAGGTACCTTTATAGTAATGGTAATAATAAGGAGGTACCTATAGTAATGGTAATAATAAGAAAGTCCCTATAGTAATGGTAATAATAAGAAAGTACCTATATAGTAATGGTAATAATAAGAAAGTACCTATAGTAATGGTAATAATAAGAAGGTACCTATATAGTAATGGTAATAATAAGAAAGTACCTATAGTAATGGTACTAATAAGAAGGTACCTATATAGTAATGGTAATAATAAGAAGGTACCTATAATAGTAATGGTACTACATAATAAGAAAGTACCTATAGTAATGGTAATAATAAGAAAGTACCTATATAGTAATGGTAATAATAAGAAAGTACCTATAGTAATGGTACTAATAAGAAGGTACCTATATAGTAATGGTAATAATAAGAAGGTACCTATATAGTAATGGTAATAATAAGAAGGTACCTATATAGTAATGGTAATAATAAGAAGGTACCTATATAGTAATGGTAATAATAAGAAGGTACCTATATAGTAATGGTAATAATAAGAAGGTACCTATAATAGTAATGGTACTACATAATAAGAAAGTACCTATAGTAATGAAATGCGCTGTTACCTGATTGCACTGATGTCCTCTGGGTTCACGTGTGGAAAGATTTCTCAGTACATTTCCCGAAATCTCTGTTTTCTACAACCATACTTCTTGCAGCTACTCCTTCCATAGTTTTGGATGCGGCGCGTATTCTTAGAGTAAATCGAGACACATAAGACTTGCCTTTCAATTCCGAAGGCATATCGAAGATGAGGTATAAATTGATAAAAAGTTAATAATAAATAAGTAATAAAGTAATTATTTGTAATGTCTTAAAAAAAAGAAAAGAAAATCGCGTGCAATATAAAATCAATCAATAACTTCTCAGTAAAATATTAGGAGGTATTAAAATTCTTGGAGGGTTGTTAAGATGTTAAAATTGTTAAGAACAAAAGAAACAAAGTGTTAGTTTAAAAGCCATCATGACAAAAGATTTAATTATCAGATTATTATTTTTTTCCCAGAGAAAGATTCTAAAATTGAAAGAAAAAGAGAGGGAGAGGATTTTTTTAACAGAGATTTGATAGAGGGAACTGTAACTGCTAGGGTCTTATCATCATGGATTCAAGAGAGAAGGAAGACAGGATAGGAGAAAGCCAGAATTTTGAATTTTTTGACCTATTCCAATGCTATACCTTACATGTAGGTTCCTAAAATAAGTTGTAGGTTTCCTAAAATATTGTTGCGTTAACCAACTGTTGTAGTTTGTAGCACGTTGAATACACCACTTCTCGTCGGATCACTTAAGCAACGTTGTGCTTGGCTGGTATCAGGACGGGTGACCACGTGGGACTATTTTCGGGGTGCACTCAGTTTCTCAAAGGTATAACCGAGGAGCTGATTAGAAAAGGCGAGCAGTAAATATTTTCAATTTTTATTCATGTTACTCAAAGAAACAATAACAACACCCTTGTAATAACAATAAAACTAAGGTGATAACAGAAATTTTCAAGTCGGGTAAACTGTTAGTATTTTTTCCTTGAAATGTTAATACCTAATAATGAGAAGTATTGGTTTAAGTATCCATTACAATTCACCATCAATTCAATTAACACCTAAAGCTCTGTAAGTAGGTAGGTACTAGTATACTTTTCAGATTATTCTTTTTGATAACTACTTTTTCTCCCTTTTCTCGCAGATTTTCACGTAAATGCACCAGGAATGTATGAAATATTGTCAACAAAAAGTGAGTACTCTTGTTCGAAACGCCCAAAATAGGTAACATATGAAGACTTAGGGAAGAAAAAACAACGCAAAACTTGTCTTATTTACGTACGAACTGAAAACAAGAATCCTATGGTCTACTATCAACCAGAATTAGATACAAATGTGTGACTTGGAACAACGGGAAAATGTGAAAATGGGAAAAGAAAAATTTGGAGTGAACATCGCACGATTGTGTATGACCAAAATAGGATTCTATCCCACTTAGAAACCGGGCAGAAAAAGAGGTCAGGATCGGATTATCCAATCCTGAACCCGGATCAATTTGAGCTCAAATCCCTATCATATAGTTTTTTTTTTTTCAATTAATCGA
>NW_007385115.1:0-3311 GCF_000475195.1 Diaphorina citri
CATGGTGAGGGTAGTTTTTGCTCATCACTTTGATGGGCAAACCATTCAAACTTGTGATGACACTGTAGCTTTGACAGTGGCCTCCAAAGATAAGCTTCTCCTTGCATTATCTCACTGTATGATTGAGGTAAGAGACTTGAGTGAACAGAAGAATCCAACTTATACTTTTTCAACAATAGATCAAGCAAGTTTCATAGAGCATTGTATAACTGGTAACTATATTGTAACTTTAGAATCAAAAGTAACCAGACAAGGGCGAGAAACAGTGTACACCAGAGTATACGCTAATTGGGATCAAAAAGTTGATGATGAAAATCCATCTGGTCCTTCTATGAGAGCTAGAATAGCTGGGAGAGTAACACCAAGTAGCAGTCAGACAGGAGATGGATGTCTGGAAATGATAGAACTCCCTGTGAAATTCCCTAGTACATCTTGCATTGCATGTTGTCAAGAAACAGGAAATATTCTCATTGCATGCAATACTTCTTTATGTTTGTTTCAACTCGTCACCAAAACACATGATATTTCAAAAGTTAAATTTCTTGATTTTGAGCTTTGGCCCATCACTTTAGAGTTGAGTTTTATACCCTCTAAAATTCATATGGTAGAAGATATCATTTCTGTAATGAACAACAGAACCATACAGGTGTTCAGAATAAATAAAAGTGTAACAAAGTCTAGTGATATTAACAATCTCAGTGGCAGACAAAAGAACAAGGAACAAAATAGTCATGATACAAACAATGCTACCAAAACTCCTAGCTGTATAAATCTGGATGAGCTTATCAAATGTGCTACAGAGAATAACATTGAGCCTCCTTGTTTACCCAGTGAATCTTTACCTTTCATGGTACTTCTCCCTAGTATCTCCTCAGATGTGCACAATTCTACTTATAGAATATCACCTTTCAAACCAAGTTATGCTGTAAACCTCCCCATCACTATCAAAGAGATTCCTGCCAATGAACCATGGGCAGAGAGGATGAGTACCATGGTAGAGCATCTCATGCAGTTAGAGATGATTGCGCAGTCAGAAGAAATTTGCACAGTTGTTCTTAGAGCTTTGTACAAGTCACAGAACAATGCCTGTCCTAGAGATGAAAGCAATCACCCCCGTTTCCACTCTTGCTATTATTCTCACATGGTAGCTATTAACTGTTTAGTGTCAACTCATCAAGAAGCTTTCCTCTATCATTTTCCTGTAGAACACTCCATGGCAGGTACTAAGATAGGTGAAGGACAGTGTATTACTACTTACAGTTTCACATCTGCAGTTATCAATGTAGTACTTGAACCTTTCTTCCTTCATGCCCTCACTCATAACAACTTGGAGACATATACGATGCGTACTACACACCATGCACTCTCAGATGATAAGAAACTACAAAATCTTGCTGAGAACACTGTGTCTCTAGTAGGATTAAGACCTTTTCTCAATGTAGTGAATCTTATCTATTCATTGTATTATCTCATTGTGATAGCAGCCTCTGACAGTGGCACATGGACTGTTTATTTGCTAAAATTGCCATCTGCTGCAGCACTCTACCATGATATTGTAGCACTGGCATCCAACCATCAGTTTACTGCTTTGACCTTGTATGCTCACTTGCTAGCAGAGGCACATTCCATTCTAGAGACTGCTGTATCACTGAGTACTTTCCCTGGCCCAGAGCATAATCATGAATTAGATCAGGAGTTGTATGCAGAGTCTTGTATGCTCATGGGAGACTACTATATAGGCACTTCATCAGTTAAGGACTGGACACTGGCATACCACTACTATACCAAAGCCAAGGCCTCTCCATCTATTATTGTGGAACGGCTAAAGAAACTAGAGTACAAGGCTAAGGAAGATGAGGTAGAGTTGAACACAACACCTGGTTTTGTACATTATCTCACCATGTACTTGAATGATTGGTCTGAGCATAAACAACATGAACTTCCTCATACTGCCATGTCTCTCCTTATAGATCTTGCACAGAACACAGGAGTCTCTGTTCAGCTCTCATCACTGGTGCTCAAATCTCCTCAGCTGAGTGAATACTTCCCTGAGAGAACTATCCATATCATTCAGAAGGAACTAGGACAGGATGGTGAATTACATGTAGAAAATGTATTGGCACTTTGTTTACTACTTCTACAACGTGAGAAGCTAGAGGAAGCTACCAATATCATTCAGTCAGCTGTGGCATCCAAGTCATCCAGGTTCTCAGATCAAATGGTGCATGTGTTGGAACATCATACCAACTTATTATTTGATGATGGAGACAAGTTCTTATTCTCTGAACTATCTTTGCTTCTCATGTTGGAGGCACCTTGTGAGATCTCTCTCGTTTTGTCCAAACTGATTACTGAAAAGAAAGAGGTTGACCTCCAGCACATGGTCCAAGTATTCCTGAGACTAAGTAATCCAGGACCTCCCATCAGTCTAGTATTACAACTTTTGTTAGAACAAGTGCTTTCTATACCAGAGTTCCAAGATGTTGAATCCATCAAGATTCTGGTCAGATCTTACCTCAGTGATATTCAGAGGAATTCTCAGGAGTGTGTCATTGAGGGTTTACAAAATGTAGAAAAGTTATTTAAAACAATGAGACCATCATTTCTCAAGGAGTTACCATCCACATTACAACTTTCCTCCAAGTCCCAGCTAAGTCTAATGAAACTAGAATGTCTTCTGTGCAGTAACTGGCTGAGTAAAGAATGCAAGGAAGAACTCTGTCAGTACATTAGCACTATTCTACCTGATTGTATCAGTCTTCAGATCCTATGCCAGCCTGACAAAGCTGTGGAAATACTCTCCAACAGTCATCCTCAAGTAATTCCTGTTTATGCTAAGGACATGTTTGATAAGAATGAACAGTGGAAGTCATTGGTAGCATATCTGAACAATAAAGCAGATGAAGGAGGAGAACTAGGTAAAGTCTATTCAAATGCTTTGAAAGAAATCTTGTCACACTTAGCAAACTGTATGACTGTAGAACAACTCAGTGATATTTTACCTCCAGGGTCATCTGGTACATATCAGCATTATCTACTAAGATGTCAGCAGATAGGACAAGCAGATCACTTGAGATCTCTCATCATGGCTACAGGACATCAACTCCTTACTACTCTTCAACTATAAATAGTTCCTTTCTCTAGATTTTTAAGACTCAATATTGCACATTTCACACCTAAACTATGAACTGTCAATTAACTTTTTTGTCAATTTATTGTCCTGGACTTGTATGAAACCAAGTCGCTTTGTTAAACGTCCCTCAGCCAGACACTAGTTTTCATTACGTATCTCAAGGGTTTGACTTGTGTAT
>NW_007385116.1:0-2175 GCF_000475195.1 Diaphorina citri
TTTTTTTTTGAGAGGAATTTTGTTGAGAGGGTGGTGTTGCAATTTTTTTTTCGCGTGGCCCGTAAGATTTTCCGCGAAATTGAAGTTTGATTTCAAAAGCAAAACAATCGGTAGCACCGAAACAGGAGGTACCTCAGTAGCCACTCACGTCACCTAAAAGTCTGAAGCTAGAGTAGAACTAAAAATAGAAGAATTTGATAAGGCGAAGTATCGGTTTGAAAGAAAGAAAGACGTAGGAAAAAGGGAAGAAGAGAGAGGGAGAGGAGAAAGGAGAGAGAGAGAAAGGAAAGGAACGAAGAGAGAGAGAGAGAGAGAGAGAGAGAGAGAGAGAAAGAGAGATAGAGGGAAAAAAAGAGGAAGAAAAGCCAAGATTTTCCGCTTGAATATTTTCTCCCTTCTCCATTCTAGAGACAAAGTCCCTCTCCAGAGGAGAAAGAATGGACGACAGGGTATTGGTATAAGAAGGGCCGAAAGGAGAGCAAGATAGGAGGGGCGAAGAAGAAGAGATATATTATGAACAAGGAAATTAGGAACAAAGGAGAAGAGAGAAGGAGGACAAGAAGGCATTAGGAGGAGAAGGAGAAGTATATGAAGGGGACAAAAAGAAGAGGAAAGATGGACGGTGAGGAAGACAACGGAGGGAAGAAGAAATGGATGAAATGGAAGAAGAAGAAGAAGAAGAAGAAGAAGAAGAAGAAGAAGAAGAAGAAGAAGAAGAAGAAGAAGAAGAAGAAGAAGAGCAAGAAGAAGAAGAAGAAGAAGAAGAAGAAGAAGAAGAAGAAGAAGAAGAAGAAGAAGAAGAAGAAGAAGAAGAAGAAGTCGAACTAAAGAGAAAGAAGAAGAAGACAACCAAAGAGAAAGAAAAGGAGAAGAGGAAAGAAGGACGTTTAGGAGGAAGGCAAATATAAAGAGAAATTGATGATGGAGAAGAAGACGACAAAACGAAACAGGAGGAAGAGAAAAGTTAAGAGGATTTGTGCAAATAATAGTAACTGCAGGACTATTTCCCGTACAGCCACCCCAGTAGCTACTCCACCCTAGCTAGCTACGCCACCCTAGTTACTCGTTATCAGAAAACTTGCAATAACGAAAGCAAACTTTGCTCTTCCTCTGTTTCCTGAGTCGACCGTTTTCCAAGATGTCATTTCTACCTCGCGGCCAACGTTCACAAGGTTATAATGCGACACCAGGAACTTTCACATACTCTTATGTACTTTATATTATGTATTTACTTTGGTGCATTGAATACAAAATGCATTTAGGTACACTAGAAATGTTGGACAAAATTTCTAGTGTAGGTAGGTAGAAATATTGGGGGGAAAAATCAATGTCGTATTGTCTTTGATATAAGACAAATTTTGTCTGCCTTTTGCCAGTTCAAAAAATTTGCCTGTAATTTTTCAAATTGATTTGTCTCTGGATCTAGAAGTCGTAGAAGAAAAGAGGACGTGGGTACATAGTAGGTGTCAGCAGTCGTCAACAATTTTACTATAGGTACATAGTTAACAATTTAACTACAGACAAGATTAACCTGTGAATCCAGACCTATTTTACAAGTAAAACAAAAACCGGACCAAGCCATCATCTCCTTATAGTTCAACAATTTCTGCTCACAGTTCCAAGTTCCCTTAGAGGAGGCGTCACCAGAAATTTCAATTTCCTAGACAAGCCAGTCCTAATCCATCATGTATGGCTGTTATTACCTGACCAGGTTCATTAGATCTCAGATTATCCCCCATTGAATCTGGCTGCGATTGCAAAACGATTTGATTTTTTTCTACAGGAGCAATAGCTATGCTGGCGCAGTTAGGTAAACTGCTGCAGAATGTACACTGTATATGAGTGGATATTGCAGTATACAGGGTGTGTCAAATGATAATGTACGACTTGTACGAGAGATAAATTAGATTGATGACTAGTTAAACTTCAAGTCTTCAAGTAGTCTTAGTGAACATTGTGATGTCAAGGAAGTGCCTTTTGGGTTGTGAACCTCCCCGTCATTTTTTTTTTTATTATTATTATTATTATTATTATTTTTTTTTTTTTCAGAACAGGCTATTGAAAATCAATTTATAAGTTAGTGATTATTTAAAATTAGTGAACTCTTGAAATTTTAAAATTTCATCACAACTAGCGAGTTTTCTCGACACAGAAATGTCCATTTCAGCTCGTTAT
>NW_007385116.1:2234-3309 GCF_000475195.1 Diaphorina citri
AAAAAAAAACATTAATAAATATATTGGAAGACTGGCTTTATTTAAAATTAGTGAACTCTTGAAATTTTAAAATTTCATCACAACTAGCGAGTTTTCTCGACACAGAAATGTCCATTTCAGCTCGTTATTATTCACTCTAGGAACCTCTTCTCGGAGTCACCCTGTAACAAACCTACTTTTAATAGAGAGTAGGTACTTCCAACTTCTAATAACCATTATTATAATGGATTCCCTCCCAGTCTCTCTCTCTCTCTCTCTCTCGCACTGGTTCGGAGAACCATTCTGAAAAAAAAAAGGCAATCATTAATTTTCATGAATAGAGAAGAGCATTATATTCATTAGCATTAATTCTCGATAAATTAATTAATCATTTTCGATTTCCTTTGTTTTTTTTATACCATCGAGCATTTCCCCTCATACCGGGGAGGTACTTGATTCACTTTTTACTTCAATCTCTCGATAAGTTCGAGGAAAAAGAGGGTTTTGGTGGAAGAAGAAGGAGGAGAAAGAGGATGAGGAGAACGCAGAAGAAGGAATAGAAGAAGAAAGGGGATAATCAGGAGGAAAAAAACTAAAAAAAAGGATGGGAAGTAGAGTTGAGGAATACACGAGCGAAGGAAGAGAAAGAAAAGTAATACCTACAAAACAGTATGTGAAAAAGAAGAAAATAGGAAAGAGGAAAAGAAGGATGAAAAGCGTACGAGGTATGGAGGAAGTGGGGGCAAGAGGAAAAGAAGGAATAAATGCAGAGAAAGAAGAAAAGGAGGAGGAGGAGGAGGAGGAGGAGGAGGAGGAGGAAGAAGAAAAGGCGATGGAAAAAGAAGGAGAGGTAAGGATGAAGGAGGGAAGAAGGATAATAAAGGAGCGCGATTTTTTCACCTTTGTTCATACATCCGATTCTCTCCCTCCCTCCCTCTCACTCTCTCTCTCTCTCACTCCTATGTGTGTTCCCTCCCTTCCTCTCTCACTCTCTCACTCTCTCTCTCTCTCTCTTTCTCTCTCTCTCTCTCTCTCTTTATCTCTCTCTCCTATGTGTGTTGTTGTGTTGTAAAAACGAGATTTGTTTTTGATTTGT
>NW_007385117.1:0-773 GCF_000475195.1 Diaphorina citri
GTTTCTTTCTATTGAAAAATTACGCCCGAGAGGGCAGCCCAGGCCCCCACCCCCTTAATACAGTCTTGATCCGTTCCAATAAGGTTTTGCCATCAAATTGCCTTTTTTTTCTGGTTTAACGCCACTGTTAGGTAAAGGTTTTTAGTGACACACGGGGATTTTTCACAAGTTTTTACGTTAGTTATACGTTTTACCCAAATGTACATCCTCTAATTCAAAGAACTTTCGCCAAGCGCTAGGTCGCGGGTTCGATTCCCACCCGGGGCGGAGTTTGTCTTAACGCCCTAAACAGATAACGTTCGTTCTCGGAACGGCTGGCTTTCTCCTATCCTGTCTTCCTTCCTTCTTCGATTTCGGGACGATAAGACCTTAGCAGTTACAGTTCCCTCTATCAAACCTCTTAAAAACCATTACATACCTACATACATAATTATGTATATTACCTTCCTTTAGGAAAGTAAAAAGGAACTTTCGTCCTTGCACCACCCTGTTGACGGCACGCCATCTTTTATAATTTGTTTGATATCGTCCCTCGAGAGATCTTTCCCTCCCCTCCTTCTCCTCTCTTCCTCCTCCCTCCCCTCTCTCACTTTCCCCTCAGAAGCAATCTCTACGTCCCATAAAGTCCCCAAGCGTCAGTACTCAATTAAACTTTAAGATGATATGCAAAACCCCCCTCCCGCTTCCCCTCTCCTGCTCTCTTCGTCAAGAGGGGAGGGGGGAATGTCTTCCCCTCTTCTGGTTCTTCGTTAAGAAAGGAGGAGAGGGAGAAT
>NW_007385117.1:2687-3308 GCF_000475195.1 Diaphorina citri
TAGGTACAAAATAATTTTCTGTACTATTAATGACCGGGTCCAGAAAGTGAGTTTAAATGTTTCAACTTCAAACTCGGTTTAAGTTAAACTCTCGGATTAAGCAATCTGATAACCTAAACCGAGTTTAAACTCAGAAAGTTTGTCCACACATAGTCGACCGGTCGTCAATCGACATCGATTGATTTACGTCAAATCGTCGACTGAACCGTAAACACAGTCTCGACAACACAGATTCACCTCTATGTTAAGCTACGCCGAGGAAGGCCAATAAATGGATGGGTGACTTGCACACTATATTGGGAATAAAGGGATCGACAACACTGATTCACCTCGTCGATCGACATTTCGACTATGTTTGGCTTGGACACACCTTTTCAGGCTAAAACCAGAGTGAAATGCAGAGCATAGCAAGATTCACCTCGTCGATCGACATTTCGACTGTGTTTGCCTTGGACACACCTTTTCAGGCTAAAACCAGAGTGAAGTGCAGAGCATAGCACATAGAGCATCAAGCAGGTAAAGGGAAGTGACAACTTTAAACCACAGAGAAGCCAGCCTAGTTAGCTTAGTTGGTAGTGCGTCTGCCTTGTAAGCGCTAGGCCGCGGGTTCGATTCCCGCCC
>NW_007385118.1:0-1744 GCF_000475195.1 Diaphorina citri
TAGTTGTATCTATCTTGACAATTTCATAGGATGAGGGTAGATGGATCTCAGAAATCCCTTGAACGAGACAAAGATCTTCGCCAAAACTCCTAATGAATTCCATGAGAGCACTTAGACTTGATGAGCCAATACATCAAGTTATCAAGTAAGTACCAACTTAAAACGAACCTATGAAGAAAGCGAAACAAAATCCGCGTAATCGAATAAAATCGCGATCACTCGAAGAATGAATGTTTGAATTAAGTAGAAAATTACATTAAGCTTCTTTGTTATCTTGCCAGGATCATAAAAAAATGTGTGCAGTCTTTCTTTCTTGGCGGAAATAATAATAACCTTCATAAAAGTTCAATTGTACAAATATGACATGGAGTGGGGATGAGATTTGAAGAGAAGGGTTTCGGAGAGTGGGATATGGGGATGGGGTAAGGAAATATGATAGGAGCCCGGCAAGCGAGGATAAGATTCAGGATATGGGAGTGAAATTGAGATTGGAGACGGGAATGAGGATTTTCAATTCGAGTCGTAAAACTGACAAATCGCATAAAATTTATAATATCCATAAAAATGGATGCTCCTCTCGGGCGAAGAACTTGAGTGGTGCTGCGAATCAACCAGTTGAGTGAACAGCTCTTGAGACTTGTCACACGTGGAATGTTTTTTTGTGACAGATTTTACCTATTGTGTACAAAATAGTTAGCATAATAGGACATCTTAGGTAACACCGTGACAATCTAAACAAAGCACTGTATTTACAGGCATGGTATTCTGATATTGAGTGATATTTATGTTATTTTGTAAGCGGAATTCACACAATAGCTTTGTAATATTACTGAATTACTATGTATAAATACTCGTATACTTCAAATTTAAAATACATATTTACGTTATGTCTTTGAAAGCCTTTAAGATTTTGGAGTTACCTCTGAGAATGCTTGCAAACTGTTCAGGTATAGTCTCCGAGCATGTGACTCCTAACATAAGATTGTAGAACTGTGGATGAAGATGATTCCTATTGTATTTCACTTTATTTCTTCACAAGCACACTTTCTCCGCTTTGGAAATCAAAGACACACGTTTTCTTTTGGATTTGATTCTTTGGACAGGAGACATTTTTATCAATTCGTTGAGGGGAGAAGACCTTTATTTTCACATCTCCGTTTTCCTCGGACAGTTTTACCAGAGGGAGCACCAAAGCCCTGCCGCTCATATTTGGCAATACCCTCCAAGCTATGCCTGCCTTCTATTCCCACACGAGGAGAACTTTATGGTAAAGAGATTAGGTTTGTTCCCCAAACGGCTGGATTTCGCATACCCTGTCTTCCTTGTCTCTCCGCTTTCGGGACGATAAGACAAGCCCGCTAGACACGTTAAGGTCACCAGATAGTCATCAGAATGACGAAGTGCGAACTTGGCGAGGTTCTTATTGGAATATCACCTTGGTCAAGGGAAAGATTTATGGAGAAAAATGAGCTAGTCATGGTCTTTCGGGACACCCTGTAGACAAGTTAAAAAAAACGAAGATGGCAGGGGTGGTGGTGGTGGAGGTGGCTTCTTTAAAAAACAATTTATTTGTAAATCCAGCGATTCAGCGCGGGTATTTCTTCCTTTGGTTTTCAAAAATTTCCCCACACAGTTCTCCTTGGCAAGGTTCCGGAGGTTTTTATCGTACCTGAGGGAAACTGAGATAGTGGGAGGCGGACTCTCTGACCCAAATCGAGAGAAGGTTCCCAACTGGAACGGGGGG
>NW_007385118.1:2244-3308 GCF_000475195.1 Diaphorina citri
TGTGTTTTTTTTTTTTTTTTTTTTTTTTTTTTTTTTTTTTTTTTTTACATGCATAAAGGATTAATAAAGTACACGTCCTATTTTAGACTTCAAATGTCAGCTCCCATGGCTTAGTGGTCACTGCGCTCGCCTTGCACGCGGGAGACCCGGGTTCGATTCCCGGCGGGGTCAAGAAATTTGTATCATCCAAATGATTGATTCCGTGACTGGCTGTTGCGGGGCCCACTCAGCCTCGTGAGGAAAATGAGTAGCTATGACATATAAATGCGCATAGCGACCGGTGCCAGCATGGTAGGTAAACATTGGATTTCAGGATTATTGAGATATTGGGGAAATCCTACAAGGCTGCAGTGAGCACCAAAGTTGTGACATAATAACACAAAGAAACTGCATTTACATTACATTTACATTTTAAACAACGGATACTTTTACGACGAGAGAAGTATTATCGGGAGGACTGATGTTGAGAAGAAAGTTGATCAGAAAGAAGGATGTTCATTGTAATGCTGTTTTCCTGTAGGCGGAAACAAGGGTCATTATTGTTGTTCATCTTGTTCGGCATGTTTTAAGTATCTACTTATAAGGGTTTCAATACCCTACTCCTACTAGTGAACATTACCTACTGATTTCTCCGCATCACTTTTCTCCCCCTTTTTTTAGTGGATAATAAATTCATCAGAAAATGGTTTCTTCAAATTAAATTGATCCCAAGGGCCAGGAAAACTTAAGCCCTTGACAAATCCAGTGTGCCTGAAGGCATGTGATGTGTTCCAACCCACATCCCCCCAGGAATTCCAGAAATACTTGGTGCTTCGGTGGTAAAATGTTCAAGGCGCTTGCCTGGTAAACAGAAAGGTGTAGATTCAATCCCAGCCGAAGCAAGACCTGGAATTTTATCCTCATTTATTTTTTTGACAATGCGACCGAATTTCTTTATTAAAATTTCGGTCTGTAAATATTGTGACAAGGGTCTGAGCTTCACCACAAAAAAATTCAAATTAACATCCCTAAAAAGAAGGAAAACCAAGGGGGGGATGACAGAGAAATTTGCCTAATTACCAAAA
>NW_007385119.1:0-3307 GCF_000475195.1 Diaphorina citri
TCCTTGAGATAAATCTCTTCCGTAAAAAACTCAGATGGGCGGTAAATTGCCAAGTAGCTTCTTGACAATAGGATCGACCTAGCTAGTTGTGGACGAAAAGGAGGAAAATGGAAGGATCTTGTAAGGTCCTCTGGAAGGAAAGGAGGAAGGAGAATCAAGGGAGGTCCCCTGAATTTCTGAACTTTTGAGTAGTTTGATCACTAGAGAGACTCTACAAATTCTACATGAACAGGGATAGGCTAAAGTAGGGTTGAAAAAAAAGAAGTAAATAAGTGAAATGAAATAAACAAAATAACTAGGTATCTTAATAAAAATAGAATAAAATGTACGTCAAGCTAGGAGCTAGGCCTGGCAAACTGCCCACTATTATCATCCTTCTCCATTTGCACTTTTCTTTCTTTCTCTAGTATACTTTCTCCTTTCTTTATTGCATAATTCTCTTTTTTCCTTTATTATTTCATTCCACCAATACGCGGCTCGTCTTACTCTTTTCCCATTATGTTTCTTTTTCATTGCTTTATTGCATGCTTCTGTCACGACTTTTGTTAATCTCACAACCGTTTCGATTTTCTCTTCGGTGTTCTTTTCTTGAATAAATTCTTTTAACGTTTCTCTGTTTAAGGTCTTGAGGTTCCATGTTCCTTTCCCACCTGTAACTCTTCTCTCGCTTTCACTTCTTCGATTTTCTTCTATATCTATGGTGATATACTGATGTGGACTCCTCGTCTCCACCTCATCCAGTACCTCCCATTTTATCCTCTCAGCCAGAGATTGTGTACACAGTGTGATGTCTATGTGCGATTCTTGGTTTCTTCTTCTGAATGTTGGTGTTCCACCGCAGTTCAGAACGCACAAATTCTCTGAGGCTATCCATTCCGTCAATATCCTTCCCCTTTTGTCTGTTCCTGGGGCTCCCCATTGTGGAGATTTTCCGTTGAAATCGGCTCCCAAGATAACATCTTTGCTTCCGCTCTCTCTCAGATAAACACTTATTTCTTCCAGTATTGTTCTCAGCTCCTCTTCTCCTCTGTTCGGTGAACAGTAACCACTTATTATTCTGTACTTTTCAGTTTCAAACCAGGTAAACCCCTTTCCTTGTCCTCTAGTCTTAATAAATAGACTAGTATTGATTATTAAAATTTTTGCATCGCAGTGTCCACTCCAGTCTGTCGATAAATTTAAGTTCGGTTCGCTCACTAAACAAATGTCCATATCTTTTTCGAGGGCTGTCTGATAGAGTAGGTCATGAGCGTCTCTACATCTGTCGGCGTTAATTTGTAGAATCTTCATATTGCGTTATTTGCTCTTCTCCCTCTCCCAGCCTTGCTCACCTCTTCTCTCCCTGTCAACAATGTCGCGGTACACTCTGCACTTCATCGTACCTGCAGGATGTTCTTCGCCACAGTCCGCGCACTTCGCCG
Source organism: Diaphorina citri (assembly GCF_000475195.1). Classification (NCBI taxonomy): domain Eukaryota; kingdom Metazoa; phylum Arthropoda; class Insecta; order Hemiptera; family Psyllidae; genus Diaphorina; species Diaphorina citri. The sequence continues at coordinate 1,422 of NW_007385119.1, forward strand.
TGTTCTTACACTCTCTGGCAACATGTCCTCCTTGTGTGCACTTTCTGCATTTAATTCCTCCTTCTGTATCACTATTGCATTGCGCTCCCAGATGACCGTGACAGAAACCTTACCCAAGTAAGCGCAACTGCTCTATCATTGTTGGAAGAAATTAGACAATTTATTATGTATTATGGTGATCCACACTGTATGGAAAGCAAAGCGGCAGAGAGAATAAACAGTCTGACAATGAAAAGGCAAAAACTTTTTGGTCCAAAGAAAACAATGAGTGTTAGTTTGAAAAAACTCCTGAAAATGAGGTCGTTAATATAATAGTCATAATAGACAATACCTAAGTAGGTAAAGTTATCTTCTGTATTATAGTCAATTTCTAGTAAATTTACTTTCACGTGCTCAAAGCTCAATTCTTTGAATCAGAATAAAAATCAGAACTAAAAACAAGAAGAACAGGTGATTTTTTGATGAGAAGGCCACGGTTTTCCTCCCATGCATCCAGGTTTCAAATTTACACCGGTCCCAATTAGACAGGTTCGACTTTTTTTTTTTTAAATGAAAACTTCCAAGTGAATTCAGATTTTTCTGAACAAATTTTACTGTCCGTGATTTCATGGTAGGTACCTTGAAATTTGTCCGTTTTAACTCTGTTCATTTTTCTCCATTCTCTCGACCATCCTGTATGCCCTATCCTGGTCTAATCTGTTTCCTATCTCACTCCAACGTCCCGTTCAATTCAAACTGTCCACAATTAGTTTACAGACTTTATGATCGAGTAGAAGCGATGTCCAGAAAGTTTGTCAATATTAATTCACGACCCGTGCAGTTTAACTCCGAAATCATCAATCAAAATCAAAAACGTTCAAATAATATTGTCTCATCGAATGTAACAGAATGGAACTTCTCCTCCTTCTCTTCTTCTTCCCCTCCTTCTTCCCCTTTTTTCTCTCCCTCCTCTCTCTAATCTCTGATTTTCTCACTCTCTCAATAGAATGGAACAGAGTGGAACTCCATCTCCTCCTCTTCTTCTTCTTCTCCTTCTTCCCCTTTTTTCTCTCCCTCCTCTCTCTGCTTTTCTCACTATCTCAATAGAATGGAACAGTTTAGATGAAATATTCGTGAAAATTTAGCTGTTCTCCTCCTCCTTTTCTCCTTCTCCTCCTCCGCCGCCTGCTCCTCCTCCTTCTTTGCCTTTTCCATTTCAACGTTTTCGGCGTTTGTTATCATCCTCATTAGATCACCAAAAGAGAATGGATCTTTTTGAGGGTGACATTTGGTTCTGGGGCAAATATTGTACGATTGGATGCATTTCCCACCTCAAGATTCATAAAAAAATGTTAGGACTTTCATTCAAACTCTTCAGTGAGGAATTACGATTATCGTGCAAAATATCTACTCACCCACAAGTAACTCAAGTCTACAGAATGAAAGGAAGGTGAGAGTCAGTTTCTGTTCATGGGAAGGATGCCTTGTAGGTTGAACGCTAAGAGTAAAGTACCTGGCTATGGCCGAAAATTTAGTGGATGCGATGGATTTCTAATGTAAAATAATGAGAGGGAGAGAGAGAGACTGACAATCAGGCAGGCAGACAAAGAGCGAGAGAGAAAGAGAAAAAATTAAGTGAAGTAAGTATTACCTACAGAATGAAAGAATCAAAGAACATTTCACTCGACGAAAATAGGTCGCTAGGTCTTTTACAAGCAAGTTTTGAAGTTTTCAAAGTCTAAAAAAAAGTTCAAAATTTAATTTAAGCACAATTTAATATGAAAAGAGCGCCGTCTTATATCCAAGTACGTTACAGAAAAGTCAAGCGCTCAAGAAATTGAAGTTCTTGATGGAAACAACAGAATAATTTCGACGTTCTAACCTTCTAACAGTGCTTGAACTTTTCA
>NW_007385120.1:0-3306 GCF_000475195.1 Diaphorina citri
TCTTTTTTTCAATTTCAATTTCTATATTTTCTGCATATTTGAAGCTACCGATATTTTTCTCTTGTATATTCAGTGATTTAAAGTGAAAGTAATAGCGATAAGTACAAATACACGGAATACAGAAAAAGATCAAAGAGAAGTAGAAAGAAGAAGTCAAGGGGAAAGAGGATGTTTGCGGAAGGAGGAAAATGAAGACAAGAAAGAGAGAGATAAAACAAGAAGAGAGAGACAAAGGATAGATTAGAGGATGAGGAGGAGGAGAGGAAGAAGAAGATGATGATGATGAAGAAGGAGACAAAGACGAAGAAAATCGAGGAGGAGGAGGAGAAGAAAAAGAAGAATACCTACATAAATTGATGAAAAAAAGAGAGAAAAATTGTGAAATTAAATCCGAAAAAGATAACGAAGATGTTAAGGGTGTGAATGAAAGAGAGAGAGATATAATATAACAAGATGAGTGAGAGAGAGGGAAGAAACTTTTCTCTCCTTCTCTGATTACAAAATAGCTGCAGGCATCACACAACCATCTCCATTGTTGAAGTTTAAACTCTTGTTTTAAATCGTCTTGATTTAAATGTTTTGTTGACTTTTGGTACCACCGAGAGAGTGTTTTGCTCAGTGGTGATGATCCCTCTTTGTCACTCTGTTGAGCAGAGGGTTTCCTTTTAGTCCAAGTAAATTTGGTGTTGTGTTTTGTAAAGTAGGTCCTATTAAAAGTTAACTTGTGAGTTCGACTTTTGGCCATGTCAAAAGGGACTTCGTAGCCTTGGACACAAAACCCCTTTTGTGGCTGTCCTGAAACAAATTAACTACAATGTACAATATGTACTATGGGGAAACTTTGAACAATATCTTTCTGACTCCCCGTGAGCTCACGTGACGTGACGTGATGTGATGGTGTTTCTACCTTTATGGAGCTGTAGTTTGTCCTTTAAAGAAACTGAGGAGGAAAATCTATTTTCCTCTTTTTGTCCTTTATGAGTTTATGAGGCAATAAGTACAACAGGATTTCAGGAACCTAGGTGAGTACTTAGGTAGTTGGTAGATGAGTATAAAGAAAAGAAAGTGAAAATTTACTAGAAAGTAAAAAAGCGAATCATTCTCTAATGAGATTGAAAAGTCAACAATGAGGCTTATGAGGCTCAAGGAGGTATTATGTTGAAAATCCTACTCAATATCTTGGAAATCCCCATTCATGAGCTTTTCATCTAGTATCTTGACTACCTGTTTCAAATCAATCTTTTCAAGAGGAAAGCTATAATGATACCCCAAATATAGATACCCCTATCTAGGTAGATAGATATATGTGGGTACATACAGGGTGTGTTCAACCTCAAAATGCTCATAGGAAATTAACCTGTAAAATCATTTTTTAACTCAAAATGAGTCACCAGTTTAGAGGAAAACGATCTTACAAGAAGAGAGAGAGAGAGAGAGGGAGAGAGAGAGAGAGAGAGAGAGGGAGAGGGAGAGAGTGAGATAGAGATAGAGAGAGAGAGAGAAACTGGTGTGAACACCACACGATTTTCCTTGAATATTGGGATTTTTTTACGATATCTCTGTTAAGTCATCGGTTGAAAAAGGCGCCAATTCCCAAAATACAGCCAAAATACCGCTAACCTTTGTTCCGACTGGGGTTAATAAAAACTATCTCTCTGGGGCTTTTAGGTATGGATTAGGGGCGGTCTATGTCCATAACTTTTTTGATATATCCACCTGATGCTTAGTCAGTAGTACTATCAAAAGTATCAAAAAAGTCTACTGACTAAGACTAAACAATACTATATCTACTTAGTCAGTAGTACCTACTATCAAAAGTATCAAAAAAGTCTACTGACTAAGACTAAACAATACTACTGACTAAATAGGTGGAAAATATCAAAAAAGTTAGTAGTTCGGACTAAACAGGTGGAGATATACCAAAAAAGTTATGGGAGTGGACGTCAGTTAGAGTCAAAAGACTGGAGTTAAACACCCTGTATACTGCAGTTGGGCAAAGGCTTATCGATATAGAGGAGCCCCCGTAATAACTTTCGACAGCACTAAGCTCCTTTCCACATGTTCGTCCATAGCCGTTATACAGTGACGTTAAACCCCTTTAAAATGAATCCTAACAAAAGGATAAGTGCAACCAGTGCAACACAGGACCTCACGATGTGCATCATCTGTCCCATTGCCCAGCTCACCCAACCACATTGACAGTACGAGACCTTTGGGATAAACCAAAAAGATGTAGCCTTATTCCTGGACTTGAATCTCAGAGAAGAACATACCCTGGAAATTAGATGACTCCCTGCCTGCTGGCCTGCTGCTTCAACACCAACAATCCTAACAAAAGGGAACTACAGAAAGCTCCGCGCAGCCTTGTGTGACCACAGCCTAATTTTCCCTTTCACACAAACTCACGGAGAGATGGAAAAACGGGAAAGTTTTTTTTTCCTGAAAAAAGAACTCGAAGGGAGAAAATGGTTTTTCATTTTATATTGTTTTCGTCTCAGACGCACATCGCAATATTCGTTCATCGATTCTATTTTCTATCTTCACAACAATTCGCCCAACAAAAATAAAAGAAACACAAAACACAACAAAAGACGAAACAAAACAAGCAATGTTCTTGGAAAGAAAAGAAAACCACAACAAAAAAACAAATCACCACGTAGAATTTCTACAACTTTTTTGCTTTTTTTTCTTTAGAATTTCTCTATCTGACTGTCTATTTTACCCCTCCTTTTTCTTTTTCTCCTCCTCTTCCTTCTTCTTTTTCTTTCTCTCCTCCTGTTCTTCTCCTCCTCCTTTTTCTTCTTCTCCACCTCCTCTTCTCCTACTTTCTCTTCTTCTAACTTACGAGAGTCCATTGTATGTAGCTATATTTCATCGATTCTATTTTCTATCTTCACAACAATTCGCCCAACAAAAATAAAAGAAACACAAAACACAACAAAAGACGAAACAAAATTTCCAAAACTTTCAATTTGTCAGAACAACCATCGAAACCCACAGTCTCAACTTCATCAGAAAATATTTCAGGCTTTCTGTTGTTCTGTCCCCAGGGCCTTACATAGGGGGGGTCCATCCGGTAACATTTGCATCGGGACCGGACTCTAAGAGGTGTCGGAACCAGCAGTTTCCCCCTTCAAAAATAATAGTAGGTAATCAATGATTAGTAATCATAATATAGTCGAACCTGGATAAGTGGGACTCTTCTAAGTGGGAAACCTGGATAACTGAGAAAAAAATCGTGGCCCCTTCATGGCAACCTCTCTAAGTAGGACACTTTTTTAACTGGGAAACCTGGATAAGTGGGAA
>NW_007385121.1:0-3306 GCF_000475195.1 Diaphorina citri
CAACGAGGGGGGGGGGAGGTTGATGGTCTCTAGCCAAGATTACTTGGCCCGTCCCGAACCGCAGTCAACCATGATGAGGACCTGTGCTTTTTTCTTTAAAGCATGATAAACCCTTTGTAACCTCCACTTAGCTAGACTTGTTAGGGTTTGGCTGCTCTGATCCTTATTTATAGTCCCACAGCAAGACACTTTTCTTCCAAGAGGTTTGATAGAGGGAACTGTAACTGCTAAGGTCTTATCATCCCGAAATCGAAGAGAGAAGGAAGACAGGATAGAAAGCCAGCCGTTCCGAGAACGAACCTTGTCCGTTCAGGATAAAATCCTTCCCGGGAGGGAATCGAATTGGCGGCCTAGCGCTTACAAGGCAGACGCACTACCAACTAATCTAACTAGGCTGACGACCCAAAGAAACTAACAAATTGTTCTCTGCTCGAGATGATTCAGGCTCTTAGCACAGAGGAAATACCTACTGGACTGTGTAAATCAAATGGGGGATGTCTAAGGGTAATGTTACACCAAGCGCGCATCGTTTGCAAACAGTGTTTGCAATCATTTTTCCACAAACATTGGCTTGCAAACAGCGTTCGTGTGTGCGCGGAGTTGATCAGGCTGCTGTCGGTTATTCAGGTAATGTTACACCAAGCGCGCATTGTTTTCAAATGCGCGCTTGGTGTAACATTACCCTAAGAAAACCCTTGACTCTGTGTTAACTCTCAGTGGTAAAACCGGCCATGATGGAGGGAGGATTGGTCAAAAGTGAGGTACAAATTTTGTCCCAAAGAAACCAATAAATCGTTCTCGGTTCGAGATGATGTCGCGTCCTATGTGTGGGACTTCACGTTGGAAAACAAACTCTAGAATGCCATGGCATAACTCCATGCCATGGCATTCGGCCATGGACGCGGTATTTGTTCTGTTCATAAAATTCGATATTCGACCGAATTAGTCACAGTGAATATCACCGCCGCTAGCCGAGAGAATTCACAAGTTACTGCCAAATTTTTTCGTTGTCAACAATATTTTAACCTACTTTAGATGTTATTATTATTTAATCTTGTGACATTAAGATTGTCCCCTGCTCTTCCTCTGCTCTGGATATGTGGGTGACTTTCTCCCGTTCGAATCTCGGAACATTCATTTTGATAACTGTGTGGCCTGTGATAGAAAGTAAAAACATTCTCTGCTCTAGACTTTTTTTTTTATATTACACATCTACACACTCAGAAGTTCTAGAGAACTGTCTGAGGCAATAACTGATGGTGTGACCTGCAGTGTTCAAACAGCGAAAACCGAAGTCTTTGCCATTCATCCACTACATGTCAAAAATATTTGGTTTATCCTCTGCTTTGATTTCATTATATTTCATCATTGCTTGTATTATTGGGGATTTTTGCAAATAAATGTTTTTCCTATTTGGTGTGTGAAATAGTTGACTGTTATTGTGTCTTAATCTGTTATTGGGAACTCTAAATTGTATTTTTTCAGTTATATAAGGACTATGAATTTTATAGTTTAACACCTTTCGTAAGAAATTTATGATGTCGTTTTCCCTCCTATCCTCCAGTGATTGAAGATTCAACTGTTCAATCAATAAGTTGTACGGAATGTACTGAGGAGATATGCTCACTCCCATACAATCGCATGTAACCGCTAGGTCGCGGGTTTGATTCCCACCCAAGGCGAATTTTATCCAAAACAGGTAAGGTTCGTCTCGGAACGACTGGTGTTCTCCTGTCCTGTCTTCCATCTCTATTCGATTCCGGGATGATAAGACCTTAGCAGTTATAGATCCCTCTGTCAAACCTCTTCAACGAACTTAATTGGGAAGTATTGTGTATCTCAGAATTTTTCTCAAGTTTCATTCTACTGAAGCCAGCCTAGTTAGCTTAGTTGGTAGTGCGTCTGCCTTGTAAGCGCTAGGCCGCGGGTTCGATTCCCGCCCGGGGCGGATTTTATCCTGATGGGATAATGTTCGTTCTCGGAACGGCTGGCTTTCTCCTATCCTGTCTTCCTTCTCTCCTCGATTTCGGGACGATAAGACCATAGCAGTTAAAGTTCCCTCTGTCAAACCTCTTAAAAAAAAAAAAAAAAAAAAAAAAAAAAATTAGGTACAGTTCCCCCTGTCAAACCTCTTAAAAAAAATCATTCTACTGAACGTGGTGATGGTTTCATATGGCAGAGCTGCATGGGGGAATCTGTATTCATCAACAATGTTTAACCTATTTTTACTTTCCTCATTTATATCATTTCTCTTGTAATTCCCTCATTTATCTTCTTCTCCTTCTATTGCTACAGTTAAACCTGGGTTAGCGAAATGACTAGGGACAAGCCATTTATTTTATTTGTTAATTTTTGAAGAGGTTTGAAAGAGGGAACTGTACCTGCTGAGGTCTTATCGTCCCGAAATCGAAGAGAGAAGGAAGACAGGATAGGAGAAAACCAGCCGTTCCGAGAACGAACTTAACCCGCTCAGGATAAAATCCGCCCCGGATGGAAATCGAACCCGTTGACCTATTTTTACTTTCTTCATTTAAATATTTTTTCTATCCCTTTTAATTCCCTCATTTATCTATGTCCTCCTTTTATTACTACAGTTGAACCTGGATCCCAAGGGACAAAGACATTTCCCTTTATTATCTATGTACTTCAGTCGAACCTGAATAAGAAAGGCTCGAAAGGACCAGACCTTTTTTCTTCTGAAGACCCGTTCTCACTTGTTGTTCGGAAAAAAATCGTGTCGTGTGTAGTGGGAAGACTCTCATTTAAATTACATTGCCTATGCCAGCCTAGTTAGCTTGGTTGGTAGCGCGTCTGCTTTGTGAGCGCTATGTCGCGTGTTTGATTCCCGCCCGGGGCGTATTTTATAACAGATAAGGCTTTCTCCTATCCTGTCTTCCTTCTCTCTTCGATTTCGGGACGATAAGACCATAGCAGTTACAGTTCCCTCTGTCTCGCTTTCTCCTATCCTGTCTTCCTTCTCTCTTCGATTTCGGGACGATAAGACCATAGCAGTTACAGTTCCCTCTGTCAACTTTCTTCCATCCTGTCTTCCTTCTCTCTTCGATTTCGGGACGATAAGACCATAGCAGTTACAGTTCCCTCTGTCAACTCTTAAAAAAAAAGGATAAAAAATAAAAAACAACAGAAATTACGTCAAAAAAAGTTGGCACAAAAACCCACCTACCTCAGATATCAAAAAACAAACACACACAAACACCGCACTGTTCGGATTTTCGCTGGAGCACCAAAAACACGCACTAATCGCGGGCCGGACGAAAAATTCGAAAAAAAATCTAAGAACTAAAA
>NW_007385122.1:0-3306 GCF_000475195.1 Diaphorina citri
AGATATTCAGCAGGAATTCTCCACTCGAGCCTCTCATGATGTGTCCGGCATAGGCTAATTTTCTCTTCTTTATATTGGTCAGCAGTTCGAATGATCTCTTTCCTATTCTCCTCAATACTTCCGTGTTTCTCACTTTTTCTCTCCAGCTAATCCTCAGAATTCTCCTGTAACACCAATTCTCGAATGCTGCTATTCTCTTACTGATGTAGTTATCGTTATTACGATAGTAATAAAAAAATGGTATAGTGGACGGGCTATTGTATTCGCTTCGGTGTCGTCTGTCTGTCAGTCTAACACTTCAGTCGATAATTTAAGACCGGTTTTAACGTCACCTGTGTTAAGCTACGCCGAAAAAGGCCAATAAATGGATGGGTGACTTAAAGATTATATTGGGAATAAAGGGAGAACGGGCTATAGTCTTGATTTTAAATCATTACATGAAAGTAAAATCAAAAAATCAAATCAAGAATACTTTTTGCTTTATATTCTTACAACATTTCCGCATTCGTAGTTTTCTTGTAGCAGCATCAGTCTCGGCCTCACCTCGTATTCTTCTCTGTTGGAAGAAGCTGGAGACTTGGGGCCAGATTGACTGTCCGCCACTGGGTTTTCACATTATTTGATGTAAAAAGATTGTGTACTATGTATAATATTTACTTTGCTTCCTCCAAATTCGGCACTAGAAGTGATCAACGGTTTTCAGCGTAAATAGAAAGAAGGAAAAGCCAGCCTATTTAGCTTGGTTGGTAGCGCGTCTGCCTTGTACGTGGTAGGCCGCGGGTTCGATTCGCGCCCGGGGCGGATTTTATCCTGAACGCATAAGGTCCGTCCAATTAAATCGATCCCAAGGGCAAGGTAATACCTAGACTCTTGACAAATGGAGTGTGCTTGAAGGCATGTGATGTGTTCCAATCCACTCGACTCTGTGCTTGGAGTTCGGGCGTTCGGGGTGCACTCAGCCTCGTGAGGACAACTGAGTAGATACTTTAATCGACCAGTGGGGGTATTTGATCATAAAAGTAGATCAGAGTTAATAGTGAAGGAGACACTTGGCAATGTTGTGATACCCACTGAAGTTGTGAAAAAGCTCTCTGCTTTACCACAAAGATTCATGATTAGATTTTCTTTTTTTAAGATGAGTGTTCCTCTCATCAGATGGGCGATGAGAGACACAATACTTCCCATTTAGGTGCTGGGTCAACACGAGAACACCAGAAAGTAACCCGTTGAAATATTTGTAATCGAAAAACGAGTACAAATTTTTGTCGATGGTGGGATTCGAACCCGGAACCAACCACTGGATTAACCGTGCGCCCCCGCCACCCTGATTTGATCCTTATTTATTTATTTCAGGGAGAGGAAGGTCAGGATGAACTGGAGTTTCCTATCCTGGTTCTATTTCAAGATGGCGAAGTTCATATGATCAACATGGTGGTCAGACACAATATGCTCATGTAAGTAGATGTATGCTCTTTATGAAAGAAGTTATGCTCAAGTGAGTATTCAGTATGCTCTTTTTTAAGGAACATGCTCATGTGAGTAATGAGTAGAAGTATGCTCTTTTTCAAAGAAATTATATGCTCATGTGATATGTGAATATAAGTATGCTCTTTTAGAAGATTTTTTTTATTTGAGGACGATAACTACACTCTTTTTGAAGGAAAGATATACCTAGGTAATTAAGAATGAAGTTCTATTATTTAAACTCGATTGGGAATAACCGTTCTCAATTTTAAGTATGTAATAATCTAATAATGTAATAAATATTCTTAATTTTAACTGTAACTGTTAATTTCCTCTGTCTTTTTGTATTTTGATAACATTGGGCACATTTTGATGAATTTTGGCGACTATGTCCCAAGTTAAAAGTAAATTTTCTCACGAAATTCTGGGTTAGGTCGGACCTTGGGAGTTCTATAGGTGGCTTGAAAAAATCTCAAGTGATTCTGGGTTCAATAGATCAGTTGCGCTTACTTGGGTGATGTTTCAAAGTCATAGAGCAGGAAAAATGAGGACCAACGGAATTTTTCTTTTTCTTCTACAACTTCTAGATTCCGAGATAAATCGATTTAAAAAATACCGGTAAATCGTGAAGTTTGACGTCACGGCATACGCTCCCGTAGGCGATGACGTCATAATTCATGACTCCCGCTTCGTTTGTTTGAAAAAAAACTTAGCATTTTGAACTTCGCAAAAGATAACATAATATAACAGAAGAAAAACCAAAATTGCCAGCCTATTAGCTTGTTTAGTAGAGCTAGGCCGCGGGTTCAATTCCCGCCCGGGGCGGATTTCATCCTGAACGGACAATATTCGTTCTCGGAACGGCTGGTTTTCTCCTATCCTGCCGTCCTTCTCTCTTCGATTTCGGGATGATAAGACGTTAGCAGTTACAGTTCCCTCTATCAAACCTTTGAACTCAGATTAATTAAACTTGAGCAAAGTTTTTTGAACTCAGATTAATTAAACTTGAGCAAAGTTTTTTGAACTCAGATTAATTAAACTTGAGCAAAGTTTTTTGAACTCAGATTAATTAAACTTGAGCAAAGTTTTTTGAACTCAGATTAATTAAACTTGAGCAAAGTTTTTTGAACTCAGATTAATTAAACTTGAGCAAAGTTTTTTGAACTCAGATTAATTAAACTTGAGCAAAGTTTTTGAACTCAGGTTTTGGTCCCGGGCATTAATACCATTTTGTTTCCTCCAGGTCGGGACGTTCTGCATCCCAGAGAATAGACACTGCCCCTCCCCCAGCCGCCACTCTGACATCGCTAGGTCACGTAACTGTGGACTTTCAATTCCTACCACCCCGCTGTAAGGTGAGTAAAAAAATATGTAGAAATAGAATGTAAATAGGAACGTCATTTTTAAAATTGTTTTAATAATCGTAAAAAAAAATATTTAAAAATTAAATTAAAACGTCATTAAGTTGAGAAAAAGGCAAATGAAAAAAATTTCATCTCACGATGAATCTCCTGAAGCAACAACTTGGAGTGAAATGTTGTTATTTTGTGACTAAATCAACATGTCTCAGTGGTATAGTGCTCAAGACGCTGGCCTTGTAATCAGGAGAGCTTGGGTTCAATCCCAGCCGAAGTATGGAAATTTATCCTCATTTATTTGAGAATATGACCACATAATGGAGCTCTAAGGGTTAGCTGGTAGAGAACGTCTGAGGCGTAAACCTCGCCTAGTGGTTGCCTTCCACTCAAGAGTCTATTATTATCTCACTAGGCTTGTACGCCACAGATCCCGGGTTCGATTACCGGCGGGGTAGAAGTTTTTTCGGCCCTGTAAAAATGGTTT
>NW_007385123.1:0-3305 GCF_000475195.1 Diaphorina citri
ATTGGCTCAGAGTTGGGATCATAAATAAGCGAGGAATCAGCACTCAACTGAGTATGAACACATGGTATTATACTAGTGACATGGGGTTATTGGGTTAAAAACATACAGAAATTATTAGATTTGCCAAATTGCAGACCCATACTCATTAAAAAGTGCAAAGTGGTGCCAAAATTAACATCAATGCGCCCGCTCTGGAACAAATAGATGACGGATGGGAAAGTGCAAATCATAGCAAGCATGCAATGCCACAATACCCTTTTACCTCTAATTATCCCCACCAACCAAGGGCAACGCATGGAAAGAAAGAGAAAAGCACTACTCCTTTCTGTGGTTGAGTTTCTTTTGCCATAAAAAGAAGTTCCCCTGGAACAAATAGATGAATGGCAAAGTGCAAATCATAGCAAGCATGCAATGACACAATACCCTTTTACCTCTACTTAACTCCACCAACCAAGGGCAACGCATGGAAAGAAAGAGAAAAGCACTACTCCTTTCTGTGGTTGAGTTTCTTTTGCCATAAAAAGAAGTTCCAAAGTATAATTATAGAAACTAACATAAATGTTATGAATTACCCGAGTATTGAAGTCATAATTAAGGAAAAGTATAAAAATAGTAGTCGCAGCATAATTGAAATAATTATAAGTATGTCGCAAAACTATAAAGACTAATATAAGTAGTAAGAAGTTATGAGGTATACATGAAAGACATAGAGGTACACGGTTGTTGAATTACCACTAGGAAAACGTCCCATGTCACACGCTATCTTATACAGGGGGTGTCCATATTGGATCTCCACGTCCCCCTGTAGAAATGACACTAAAAATGACCAACCATTTCCCGATTTTGAAAATTTGGACCGATTGCAATACTTTCATTACTAGTATAGCTCCGCTATACTGTAGTAATAGAAAGTAAAAAAAAAAAAAATATTTCTATGACGCAGAACTTTTTATGCATCCTATATCATTAAAAGAAGGTAATAATTTATTAGTTTAATTACTAAGTAATAGATAATGAGCCCAACAAAATTATTGTACCCAAGTTTTTCCGAGTCACCGAGCTATGCAGGACATCTATCAGTCATAATTAAATACCTGGGTGGGTGTACTATGGCTAGATATACATAGGTATAAGGAGGACTACATATTATATGTACCTACATACCTACAATAAATTAGATATTACTAATTTTTATTATTACTCCTTATCATTACTTTTGTGTCACTGGAAATTACTATCAGTGACGTGGGAAGAACATTTCGTGTCTGATATCTTCAAGAAACCATACATAAAATAAAAGAGCTAAAATTCAACACCTACTTAATGTTGAATAAACTGAAAACAAATGTATCAAAGTTCAATTCATATTTAGCTGAGGTAAAAATCGGTGGAATGACTTACAAATGGTCAAAACTCAAATCTTGCTTTTCCGCCAAAGCTATTTACGCAAAAGTTCAGTAGGCAACCTTTGATAGCGTCTGTCCTGGGCCTCTATAAATGATGGGCTCAGGTCACCTTAACCCCTAAAATCCGTTGGAAACGATTTTTAGGTCATCCACTTTTTCCTGACACGCCACTATTTCAACTTTTCAGCATACATATACTACATTTTCATAGATACATTACTTAGCGGCAATGATAATGGCCTCAGTGCTTTGCACTCACTCGTTCCAGCCCAGTGCACTTACTCAAGACATGCTGGTTTCAATTCACCTCATAGGAAATACACGCATAGAAAACAGGTACCCCGGGTTGAATAATTCATTCTTATTAGAAGTACCTGGGCTAGGGGACACCCGAATCGGTCAGGTTTGCTGTATAAGAATTTGCCAAAATAGAGAATCTTCTGTGTACTGGTGTTGTTAACCAAGCCTTGCACTTGATGGTAGATCTACAATTACACCATGGTACCTACATATACGTAGGATGAATGAAAAATGTATAGGTACGTCTGTACTTAGGCTTCTGCAAAATCATTCCACAGAGTAGAGAGAGGAAGGGGAGGAGTGTCGAGAGACAGAGGGGAGAACTAATGTTATTGAAAGCTATGCCCTAACATGTAACATGTGGGTATACCTAATGTACAAAAAAAATGCAATTTTTCCAGGTAGCTGATACACCAACATCCAAATATTTTTTTGGTCGTATCATAAAATACACATAATCATTTATTATCTACTACTACAAGTCGGTATTCATTTGATGGAAAAATAATGATGAAATATGATCCCTTTTCGCATAAAACAGGAAACATATCATATCCAAATATTTCCCCTGCCTGTCACCTGCTTTCGAAAGTCAAAAAAGATGAACGCTGATGTAGGGGAGTTATAAATAGCCTGTGAATGGTAGTAGATATAAACACAGAATATCTCATTGCAGGAAAACACATTAATGCAAAAGTCATCAATATTAGAGCAAAATGTATGCAATGTCCATAATGTAGGTAACATGGTAACACTAATCACTTGTTTCCCCGATCAAAATCATGCCGGGGAATAGGGGGAGGAGTATTGGCGAGAAAAAAGAAAAAAGATAGCATTTCTTCGTACTTCGTACCCACATAAACATACGTAACTAGATATTTGACTATTTACCCTTGCCAATCCTGAGATTTAGACCACAGCACCTTTGGTTCTTGGTGAAAAACAAGTGTTTTACTATTATGTCAGACACTCACTGAATGTCAGGTCTACCTGATATCTGATGAGCACAAACACTATCAGGTATAACTGACTCTATCAGGTATACTTGGCACCTGATGATAGTGGGTGGCTGGCCTTAGGGACAAAAAAGATAGCATTTCTTCGTACTTCGTACCCACATAAACATACGTAACTAGATATTTGACTATTTACCCTTGCCAATCCTGAGATTCAGACCACAGCACCTTTGGTTCTTGGTGAAAAACAAGTGTTTTACTATTATGCCAGACACTCACTGAATGTCAGGTCTACCTGATACCTGATGAGCACAAACACTATCAGGTATAACTGACTCTGATGAGCACAAACACTATCAGGTATAACTGACTCTATCAGGTATACTTGGCACCTGATGATAGTGGGTGGCTGGCCTTAGGGACATGGCTCAAACCGAGGGCTGATGGCCTCGATGGGTTAGGTATTTGACCTGTACTCCAAAGTGTCCTGACCCAGACTGCCTAGTCCGCGGGCCCAACCAACCTGAGTTTGACTAAAAGAACAAAATTGTCAAACCTTCATTCCTTCTGGAGTGAACATTGTGCTAGCGTTTAACGCCATATAGGCTACGCCACATATTGCCATAGTGTTGAGCATAAAAAT
>NW_007385124.1:0-3303 GCF_000475195.1 Diaphorina citri
CCATTGACAAAGTTGGTGAAAAAGCCCCTTCAGGAAACGGAAGATCCTTCACTTCCTTCCTTCTAATCTTTCTTTCACTAAAGAGGTCCAATGACCCCCGTTTTGTCCTAACATTTGTAATCTGCTTGGAGATGTGTTCCACATTTTGGATTAGACTTTCGGTTTAAGCTTTATTTGTATTAACCCAAAAGTACTTTATGATCATGAAAATTTGTCACGAAAATGTGTATGAAATAATCAGGTTAATAGTGAAAAGTACTACGGAAAATGTAAAAGACAGCTTTTTATGCACCTGTACTGTGATAGAAATAACTTTTTTTTTAGGGCTAACGTTGGAATTTTGGAGAATATACAATATGGGGCTATTATACGTTATTGAATATAGGGCTATGGGTTAGAGATAATATAGGGCTATAGTTTATTCAATATAGGGCTATGGGTTAGAGATAATATTTATTGAATATAGGGTTGACGTTCTCCATCCGACACTAGGCATGTCACTTAGAGAAATGAATGTCCTCATGTTGGAATATGTCAGCCAAGTATATGTACATTGTACAGTGACTTGGGGGGGGGGGGAAGCACCAAAATGTGTATGAAATAATCAGGTTAATAGTGAAAGGTACTACGGAAAATATAAAAGACAGCTTTTTATGCACCTGTACTGTGATAGAAATAACTTTTTTTTAGGGCTAACGTTGGAATTTTGAAATGTTTCTAGAAGGCCTATGTTTTTTAGACCGTATTTATTTTGAAGTACAATTTCTCCAAGAAGTCAGATGAAGTAAATTGCAGCAACCCCTAAAGTTAAATAATTCCGGGCTTCGCCATAATGACATAATTCGTACTTCAAGGAGAAAGCTTCCTTTTCCCTTTTCTTCCGAATGACTTATTAAATAATTCCGGGCTTCGCCATAATGACATAATTCGTACTTCAAGGAGAAAGCTTCCTTTTCCCTTTTCTTCCGAATGACTTATGACCAGGAAAGCCAAGGAAACCCACGCTTCGTGACCACACGGAAGTGCCTTTTTGGGTTAAAATTATGACTCCCACCTTCGCTCATGTTTTTCAGCAAAAAGCAATTAAAAGTTACTAGTCCCTGTGCAGCAACTAAAATGTACTTTTAACGATCTTTTAAACGTGGGAAGCTTGAATGCTTTCAAAATATTATAATGCCCAGTATAAACGGCATAGCTTGTTACGAATGCAAATTTTTTCGTCCTTTTTCGAGCTAAATTCCTTCTTTTTTTTCAACTTGAACTTTTTTTTAATGTATGCATAATATCATGTTATGTTAAGCTCAGTAACGGCATGATGCAATTAGGATTACATTGGCTTACATAATATTATAGGTAGAAACTGGTATACATAATATCTGCATACATAGGTACACCATACCTTTATGGACAATTTTCCTAATCCTACATTGCTACTATAATCCCATACCCCACGTGCTATGTATGTCATCGGTACATACCTACTAAGTGAGTAGTCCATACAATTATGTAAGTAAAAATATATACCAAAGAATTCCATTTGATTTTTTGAACCAGAAGATGCCTCTTTATTATTATTACCTACTATTACTTTTGCCTACCTACTTTTTTTTAATAGAGAACTACATTCATACCTACGAGTATACTTTTAATGTGTGTTCCCTAACATCTTGTTTCCTTCTTTTGTTTTCAGGATGGCTCAATAGAGTTTGAAGAATTTATCCGAGCTTTATCCGTGACGTCACGGGGTTTTTTTAGTCCGTCCTTCCTTTATTATTACTAATAATAAAAGGTATAGGGGACGGACTATTGTATTCGCTTCGGTGTCGTCTGTCTCTCTCGAGTTTCATTTTTCTCCTCTTTACTGTAGGTCAGACTGTGGATCATCCACCCCCTTTACATCACTGTTTGGACCCTCGGGCCCCCCCTCCCTCGACTCTGGATACGGCCCTGGTACCTCCTACGTCTATGCATAGTGTACAGGAACCTATGTATAGTCTGACTCAAGTCTAGTCAACTGTGCTCAATTGCTCCTTCTTTTTATCTTTCCCTTTCTCTCTCTCTCTCTCTCTCTCTCTCTCTCTCTCTCTCTCGTCTTTTCTTTGTCTCTCTCTCTCTTGCGCTCTCTTTTTCCCTTTCCCTCTCTCTCTTTGTCCTCTCTCTTTCTCCTTCTTCACATCGCTTTCAACTAGTAGCTCTGGGAACTGTAGACTCAGAAAGCAATGAGAAAATGTCCTTTGGGCGTTGAACATGTTTGCCAAACTTGATCGAAATTAAAATTTCGAATTCGGTTCGTTCGTTGAAAACGTCGACAGGGTATTTACCTAAATACAGTCGAACCTATCTAATTGGGAGTCCAAGGGACCGGCATTTTTCCCCCCGCTTATCAAGGTTTCATACATATTAAGTGTTTCCCTATTACATTAACATTACTGAATAAAGGGGCGTAATTTTTTCCAGGTTTCTCAATTAGACGGGTCCCAAACAGACAAGTTCGACTGTAGTAAAACACTGTGCTGATTTTACGATTAGGAAAACACAAAGCAAGAACATCCTGATTGTGCTGACTGGTAAAAAAAAAACAGAGTTAATAATGTACGAGAGATCAGCATGCTGCATTGTATAGAAGGAAAGAATTAATTAAAACTTTGATAATGAGAAACAGAAACCAGATGAACGAGAAGAAATTGCAAATAAAATAAAAGAGAGAGAGAGAAAAAGAGAAAGAGAGAGAGAGATAGAGAAAGAAAGAGAGAGAGAGAAAGAAAGAGAGAGAGAGAAAGAAAGAAAGAGAGATGTATTTGGAGATTTGAGCAAGAAGAGGAGAAGAGAAGGATGGAAACTAGAAGAGTAGTAGTAAAGCTGATAAAGACAGGAAAACGGGCCACAAAGGAAAAAGGCTATAGAAGGAAAGTATTAATTAAAACTTTGATAATGAGAAAAAGAAACCAGATGAACGAGAAGAAATTACAAATAAAATAAAAGAGAGAGAGAGAGAGAGAGAGAGAGAGAGAGAGAGAGAGAGAGAGAGAGAGAGAGAGAGAGAGAGAGAGGTAAAGCTGATAAAGACAGGAAAACGGGCCACAAAGGAAAAAGGCGAAGTGGAAAAAAGGAGGAGGTGAAGAAGTAGTTGAATAAGAAGGAGAAGAAAAAAAAAAAGTTATGCTTGGAATACATTAAAAAATAATAATAATATACACGTGTACCTGTACAAACACACGAGCTTAAGACATTTGAAAAAGGAAAGCTCAAGTAACACAAATCTCGGTAGCCCAAAGGATCCTGAACATTGACCCAAATGTGGTG
>NW_007385125.1:0-3303 GCF_000475195.1 Diaphorina citri
ATCATCATATTTATGAACAAAATAAAAGTGTCTCTCAAGCTGCACTGAAGCATAAATTTCAAACATCTGATTGGCCAATTTTTTTCAGTCTGACTTGAGAGCGAGAATTTTTTGTTAATAAAATGATGTATTAAGCACAAGCAAAGGAGTGGGTGAATTATAAGCAAAAGCAAAGTGTTGGGTGACTTACCGGTGTCATTAGGTTAACCAAAAGCAAAGGAGTAGATGACTTATAAGCAAAGTAGTGGGTGACTTATAAGCAAAAGCAAAGCACTGGGTGACTTACCGGTATCCGGATCAAGTACTTTGCTTGGTAGTTTGGACAGGACCTCCAGGGCGAGAGCAGGACAGCCCGCCTTGAAGTGAGCGTGCGCCGTGGTGAAGTAGAGCGAGAATTTTTGTTCATAAAATGATGTATTCAGCACAAGCAAAGGAGTGGGTGACTTATAAGCAAAAGCAAAGTGTTGGGTGACTTACCGGTGTCATTAGGTTAAGCAAAAGCAAAGGAGTAGATGACTTATAAGCAAAGTAGTGGGTGAACTATAAGCAAAAGCAAAGTGTTGGGTGACTTACCGGTATCCGGATCGAGTACTTTGCTTGGTAGTTTGGACAGGACCTCCAGGGCGAGAGCAGGACAGCCCGCCTTGAAGTGAGCGTGCGCCGTGGTGAAGTAGAGTTGACGTTCCAGAGGGGTGATGGAGTCCTCGACCAGGAGCTATGGAGAGAAATAAACTCCAATTACCATTTTATTTTAAATTCACCTTCATTCCTTACCGTTATATGATTTTTTTTTTTTTTGGCATTGGTTTGGCACTAAGCCTCGACCATACAGTCAGAGTGGATGTGTTTTTTAAAAATTACTATTTAATATAGCTTTTCATATTATTTAATTATATGACTTTTAACAAAAAAAATGGAATAGATAGATACTTCATTGTTTAAAATCCGACTCAAGTTTCGCCTACTTTGTAGGCTTTATCAAGGAAATAAGGAAGTCAATGACAAAAAAGTAAAAATCTGGTGTGAACATCACACGACTTTCCTTATCCTATTGAATGATGCTTATTTGAGTGTTCTTTTACCCTAACTTTTACAATATCTTTAACCGTTTTGTCGCTATAGCTGAAAATCGCCAAAAAACGGTCGAAATCTGTCCAAAAGCGGTCAAAATACCGCCAAGCGTAGCAACCATCTCAACCAAACGTTTTGTATTGCATCCTTGTCACATTTGTGAACAACATACCAAATTTCAAGTCTCTAGCTTGTACCGTTCCCGAGATATTGTTAAATTACACCGAAAACCGCCAAAAAGCAGTAAAATGCCGCCAAGCGTTACACCGGTCTTAACCAAAAGTTTCGTGTCGCATCCTTGTCACATTTGACAGCTACATACCAAATTTCAAGTCTCTAGCTCTTACCGTTCTCGAGATATTTTGTTTACAGACAGACACACACTTTGACGGACCAATGGCTGAAACTTTGGATTTAGGCTCGAGGGACCTCAAAACGTGTTTTGGCACTAAAAACTGAACATCGAAAATTTGACCCGATTACATTACTTTCCTTCCTATAGGATAAGGAAAGTAAAAAAAAGAAATGGAACTGAGTAATTTTTCTGCGATGGTCAATGGTCTCGGCAAGGGTCCATGGTCTATGGTCGCCGTTTTGGCCGCGCTGCACTAAGGCCAAATCGTCTTTTTTTAAGGAGGTTTGAGGGAACTGTAACTGCTACGGTCTAATCATCTGGAAAACTAGTCGGTGGCCTAACGTCAAAAAAGCTGCATTTCGTCAGGAAAGCACCAAATTTGGCATGGACCTTTATTTGGACCATATAAAACTTTTAGGAAGGGGTGACACCGAAAACCATGTATACGAACAAAATGGCGGCCTTTTTTCCAAAATGGCGGCCAGAAAAAGGGGTTTTTTGAGAATATCTCGTTTCCGATAAAAAATTTCTAATAACAATAAATTAGAAAGTTGTTTATCTTTTTATTTTCTACATTTTATGCGTTTACACTTTTTCTCTAGGATGTACCGTAATCCCGTACCGTAATGATTTTTCCAATATAGCGGCCAAAAAAAGGTATTCTCACAGTATCGCGTTTCCAGTAAATTTTTTCGAAGGATAATGAATTAAAAAGTTGTTTGTATTTTTGTTTTCTACATTTTATACATTTACACTTTTCTCCTAGGATGTACCGTTATCCCGTAATGGTCGATCCCGTTTTTGGGATATGCTGCTACTATAGGGAAATCCTTAAAAATTGTCCAATATATTGAAATAATATATTGAATTGTATGTTTTCAGGTATGCTGACTTGAAAAAAGTGGTTATTTTGCCGATTTAAGAAGCTATATTACAGATGGACAAGATGGCGGCTAAATAAGACAAATAAATTAATTTTCTATTCTTTTAATCCAGTTTAGCCCAAGCTGTACATAATTTTTGACATGTGAATACGGTGCGGTGGTGGTACCCATTTTGCTGTTGAATACTGATCTCAGGACAACTTGCAGTTCCTATATGGTGTCGATCATTCGTGTCGACAAGGTAAGTTATAGAGTCAGAGTGTGCAGGCTCGTATAGAACCTACCCAAACTTGACAATACTAGACCTGCCCGAAGTTGACGGTACTATTCATAGAACTCAGACATTCCCTCGGCCTCGACATGAGAAGAAAAGACAAGCCTGTGAATGTGAATGGCTAGCCTTAGGCCAGCCATCCACTCACAGGTGCACTGATCAGGTCCGCCTGTCAGGTCTACCTGATACCTCATGAGTAAGTACGCACACTATCATTTAGACCTGACAGGTACGGCTGAAAAGTTCCGCCTGTCGGGTCTACCCTATACCTGATGAGCACACACCTTACCTTCCTGTTTGTCTTCATCCGAGTACATGGGGTTCATGGAGCCCACATTAAGACATGACATCGGTCCTTGTATTAATTTTATTTTTCTTGGCGCTGATTTTTTCCCACGAAGGTTTTCGAAGGGGGATTTCATTACTTTTTGTGCTTTTTACTTAAGAAATTTAAGCTATTTACCTCTTGTTTGTCTTCATCCGAGTACATGGGATGAGCCCATATTGACAACAATCTCTTTTTTTTTTCTTTGGCGGCGATATTTTCACAGGATGGTTTTTGAAGGAGAATTTCATAACTTTTTGTAGCTATTTCCTTAGAAAATTTAAGATATTTACCTTCCTGTTTGTCTTCGTCCGAGTACATGGGATGCATGGAGCCCACATTATTCTGCACCAGGGTGTTCAGACTCCCGGCAAAGTCCTTCAGGATCCACAAG
>NW_007385126.1:0-3303 GCF_000475195.1 Diaphorina citri
AATATTTTTTACCTACCTATTATTTATACCTAATTGTTGTCTGTTATTAGGTACTTTTCACTTTGTCTTCGTAGTTTTTAAAAGTTTTCAAATTTTTGTTAAGAAACTTGGAAGATCTTGCAACAATGTTTTAAGGTAAAACTTTTCATAGGAGAGGGTACTACTTGTAAGCGTTAGCCCCGGATTCGATTCCCGCCTGGAGCGGATTTTATCCTGTACGGATAATGTTCGTTTTCGGAACGTCTGGCCTTCTCCTATCCTGTCTTCCTTCTCTCTTCTATTTTGTGACCATAAGACCTCAGCAGTTACAGTTCTCTCTATCAAACCTCTTAAAAAAAGAAAAAGACAAAGTCGACCGACAGAAATTTTCTCTCACCAGCGTGTCAGCAATGTCCTGTCGATAGCAGCGAAATTTCTCCTTGTCCTCTGCACTCCACGATATATAGCCCTCCGAGTAAGAAGACTTCCGTAGCAGAATCTCCACCAGTGTCTTGTAGATTGGAACAATGTCTTTGGTAAGCTTGGGTCGGACTTCGGGCGGTTGGCCCACAACCTCTGCCTGATAGGGGGAGAGAAGAGTTTTTATTAGAAACGTAAACTGTGATAGGCAATAGGATTGGTCATTTAATTTTTAATAGATGGATCTGGTGGATACACACATCATGTCATCATGTTACTCAGCCAAAATGCAATCGCAAGACTTTCTCAGGACCTAGCTATTAAAAAAGCATTACCGCAGCGGAGCAGCGATAGTCCGTTGAATCTTGAATGTACCAGTTCCCTATGGATCACTTAAGTTGAGCAACGTTGCGTATGGTTGGTAGAATTACATCTCTATCTCTTTTCAAAATGCTTTCTACATGTGACCAAAGATAGAAACAATGGTACAAATGTACATGAGTGACGGCGCGCTAAAGGAGCTGAGTGCAATGCTAAAGAAGCTAAGTACAGTTCAGCAGTAGATTTGATTTCACGCCATGGAATATGATCTTGGGATTTTTACGCAAGTCACCGACGCGACGCCGTTAGGCCAAAAATATGAAATTCAAACATAGTTCAAGTTTTCAAGCTACCATAATCGCAAAACTCGATCTAGTCGAGGAAGCACCAGTAATGTTTAGACAATTTCGTGTGCGAATCGCGTGCTATCAGTCCAAAGTGCAAAGTATCTTTATCTCATAGTAGCGGAAATTGTTTATTTACGTTTACATAATGATCTGTTTATTTGAACCCTGGAAAGAATAACTCAGCACATGGCCAAGATCAAAAGTTCAAGTTTGGTCATGAGGAATCAAGATGGAATGTCCTCTGACACCTACTGTTATTTATAACGAGGAACCGCGAATTCAATATAGTATACAGGGTGTCCCGAAATTTATACTTCCTCGGTTTTTCTTGGAACCAGCTTGAATAGGGAAGAAATCCAAAAGCACGTAGAAAAGTCTTGAATTTTAGTTGCTGTTATTTTATAGAATTTAAATTTTACTATACAAGGTGGTCCACAAGTATCTAAAAGAGGTGTCAACTTAAGGGTGGCACTTTTTTTACCACTTCTGCAATGGTGTGATTGTGACCTTGGGAAATTTTCAAATAACTCTTCCAGGTTCAAGAAGAAGTGCAACACTTACTAAAGTAACTATTTTCTGGAGCTAGAACATAATTACATGTAATGAATAATAAGTTCCTTTTTTCAGCAGCTCAGCATTTATCATCAAAAGAGAGGTAAATGAGTGGTGGAAATTTTGTTTCATTATCACATCCAGTCAGGATTTTATTAAAGAAAGTCAATTTTCGTGGCACAACTTTATCCAAGCTCTTAGCAGGGAAAAGAAGGATTTCTGGACATGGTCAAGATCAGTCCCAAGTCAAGAGAGTGTTGCTCTATGTACCTCCTCCTTCCCACCAGCAAAGCCCTACTGAGAACTTTAGAAACTTTTGGAACAGTAGGTATCCTATACTTTTTTTTACCTAAGCCAAATAATTTGCCACATATTCTACACAGCAGTGTGGTAGGTACCTAATAAACAAATCCAAAGTCCAACACTGTTGTGTTGCTGTACCTATAGAAGTGGAAGAAATACCTACTTTTACATCTAGACAGAAATTAAATAGTAATTACCTACCTACTTAGTAAAATTTTAGGAATCAGAAGTGTTACCTACCTAGCACAGTAATAAATTTCAATATAAAAGAATTACAGTGTAATGTTGAGTAATTTATATGTAGCTAAAAATTAAATTGAGACTTAGCCAGTGAAAATAGTTTATTGTCCTCTTCTCTTTGTAATCACAGGTAAGATTATTAAAATTTTTGGACATTTCAAATAATTTTTTAGAGTTCTAATACATATTTACATGGATGCAATGGATTATTTAATGAATGTTACAAAAAGCTAAGTACTTAAGTGTCCACTAGAAATATGTAAATTTGATACTAATTGGCCTTGTGCAAGACTTGCTGTGTTCATGCATTCCAATTTCAACTTGTGCAATATACATTGCTAGTGGATGCTGTTGCATTGGTGGTGGGGATGTGTCCTTTCCTCATAAGGATGGGTACACCCGCAGAGAACAGCATGTTTTTTTAGATAGTCATCCATCCAGATACCAAGCACATAGAACATGTAGGTTTGTAGGTACCTAACAACCTAACTCAGTGAGCATTTATCCAATATCTATTTGCACCAAAGTTTGGAGTTCCATGTTCTTACTAGAGCAAGCATAATGGGACAGTCTAAATAAAACACAAGGTACTTATACAGGCTTTGGCTCTATTATCAATACTAAATTTTTTTATTATTATTACCTGAATCCAGGTGATAATTTTCTATAACAGATCATCGTAAAACTCACCTTTTCGGGATGAAGTAAATCCCATAGTAAGACCCATATTTGCGGTGAGGTCTGTACTCTGTTCAACCAGTCATGAGCTTCTTCTTTTTGCGTCGAGTGATAAAACTGGAAAATTGCCTGCTCCAAGTTTGGGACCGATATTTCCATGGTTGGAAACAGTTTTCAGCCTTTCCTATGTTAATCCTATCTGACTGCTGATGGGAAACTTCTCACATATTTTCGTCAATGACCTTATAACTGTAGTAGAAGTATGTAGTAAGAAAACACCGGAGTAAAACACCAGAAACACCTTCTTTAATCAAAATGGAAAATTAGCCTGGATAAGCAGGAAAACTAGGAAAAGTCGGGAGACGGAACTTTTGGGTTTTGGGCCGCGCAGTGTTGCATGTTGCACTGAAGCAGGGTTGCCAGATTGGTCATATGGGATTACCGTACGATTTTTGTACACATT
>NW_007385127.1:0-3303 GCF_000475195.1 Diaphorina citri
CATATTTGTTATTCTCAAAGCGCACTCTGAGTGCAGCAGGCGCCAGGTCGGAGCCTTTAATATCATCTGCCAGAGCTATAGACCATTCTCCAATAATTAGAATCAGAAATATACTTTACTACCAGTAGATACTATCCTGAATATCCTGTCCCATCTACGAATATACTACTAGAACTAGATACTATCCTCATATCTTCGAGTATAGTATATTTTATCTTTTCTATCATCATAATATCTAGATAACTCTCTTTTTGTCCGCGGATGAAGCAATATCACATGAGGTTTTGCATGAGGCATAACGTAGCGTAGGTGTAGACCAGCCTGAAATTTCATTTTGCTTAAATAGTAAAGATTGATTGCGAAGGGCATCCACTCGTAAAATTTTGTAGCCAAAACCAAATGTCAGCCCAAAAGCGATCACCCTGGGGCTGATTGAGGGCTGACGAAAAGCGCCGACCCCGTCTGTACACGGGAAAAGGCGCAGAAAAAGAAGATAGCGCAGTATAGGTGTAGGTTTTTGACTGGGAATTTTAACACATCCACTAATCCAAACCAATAAGGCGGCGACATGTTGTGACACATCAGTTAAAGCGCCTAACCGAAAAAAAAGTAATAAGAATTCATTAAGGTTTGTGATTTGTGATAGGGGTCAGGGATGTGGTAGGGTTTGACCAGTGGACGCGCTTGCCATGCAGAAGGTCCCGGGTTCCATGTCCACCACCGACAAAAAAAATTCGCACTCGTATTTCGATTGCAAATATTTCTTTTGCAATCTTATCAAATATTTCTCATCAAATATTCGGTTTGTTTTCTAGATTTCTAGTGTTCTCGTGTTGACCCAGCTCTCAAATAGGAAGTATTTCAATATTTTCAATAATCCAAGTGCATAGGTATTCGTTTATTCAATAAAATTTTGTTTGTTGCTATTTTACTTAAATTTATTTGTTATAATACCGCCATTTTATGTTATATTCTCTCTGTTCCTAATACAATTAGACCGGCTGATTAGATTCCACTAAGAAATCCAGCTTAGTTGACGTGCTAGTAAGTAGATGGTATACATTGTAACGAGAAGAATTCAGTAGTGACTTGTTCAGTACCAAACCACCATTTATAAGAGGAGATGCCAAAACTCCATTTTTTACTTTCCTTATCCTATAGGAAGGAATCAACTATAACTACATATGTACTTGTTAAAATTACGCTAAATATCGTGACTTGACTTGAACTCGAACCACCAACCTCCCAAGTCAAAGCTCACTAACCACTGAGGTTGGTTTCAAATTATGGACCGTGTAAGGTCCACCTAGGAAATCAAAAGTGGGAGGTTACGATGGGCAGGCCACGTCCAAAGAAGAGAAGAAGACTCAAACATCAGAAGTATATGGGAACACCAACCAGAAGGACGGCGGCCGAGAGGAAGACCGAAGAACAGATGGAAGGACCAAGTCAGAAAGGACATGACCATCCTCAATCTCACAACCGAGGACTCTTTCAACCGGGCTCTATGGAGGCAAAAAGTTGGCGAGGCCAAATACCTACTAGGGTATGCGTTGCCATGGATGTAAGTGTATGTGTAAGGTCCACCTATGAGGTTAAGGTCTGCATTCTCCACTAGGTCGAGATTAGAGCTGGCTAATCCGACTGGCTTAACGCCAACCCGGTCACTCCTGTCACCAGTGTAGACATTGGTAGAGTTTGATAGATCTGCATTATGATGAATGGGACTGGGTTACACATGTCTGGGTGATGTAGAATTGTAGACTACACATCGTATTTGGCATCTCCACTAAGAAATCGATGGCTGATATTGACAACCTCGTAGGATCAATATCTCGAAAGTTTTAGCTTAGAAAGAAATAAATATAGGTAGGTACATAATATGTAATCAATTCTTCGATCTGAGAAATTGAAATAGAGTTTTGTCATCTCCACTAGAAATGGAGTTTTGACATCTCCACTATTGTACAGGGTGGTTCAGAGTTACCTGACGGTTTTTAAAATGATGCTACACGTTCAATTTTTAAGATAAAAGAGTGATATTTATTTTAAATGAAAGATAACAATTTTACCCCTTCGCTATTTCTTTAGCAAGGTAAATTTTAGACTGGTATCCTCCCTGTTTAAAATCCCCCGGCCAGACTGAGCTAGCTAGACCCACCTATTTACTAAATATGCCAATAATCTACCATAAGTCATATGTTATTACACTTATTACTCCTCGGTAAATATAAAGATATTTACTAATTATGCCAATAATCTACGATAAGTCAAATGTTATTACACTTATTACTCTTCGGTAAATATAAAGAAAGGAAAAGAAATGCAGTTACAAAAGAAAGAAGAAAAAGGAGAAGTTTATGAATGTTGAAACTTCCACTTATACAACTTCAAGTTCTAGTGGAAGTTCCATCGGTAAGCTCTTTTGATAGCTTTTAAATCATCTCGTTCTCTTTTTTTCTTCTTTTTTTCGAATCATATCATGGCTCATTGCTTCATTTCCCAACACATTCCGTTTTTAGTCCGTCCTTCCTTTATTATTACTAATAATAAAAGGTATATGATAGCAATGGCAACATAGTCGGCCGGCCGTCGATCGATATTCACGATAAATTCATATCGATCGACGAAGAATCTATGTTGTCGAGACAGTATGGACGTTTCAGTTGACATCGATCGACGGCCGGTAGCCATCGATGTGTGGACACTTGACACACGTTTATATACTGTGGAACAATAACACTCGTATTTATGAACAAGTCAAAATTGACCAATCAAATGCCTTGAGACTATGCTTAGCACGAACTTAAGAGCCAGCATTTTGTTCATAAATATGGGTGTTAGACCTCCGTTTTTTCAGTTCCCTCTGTCGAGCCTCTTCAAATCTTCTGGGCTGAAATATTTCAGCAGGACGGAAGAGGTCCACAGATGACCTTGGCAAGGTAGTTGAGTTGCCATTGCTATCATTACTACAGCAGGTTCTATTGGAATCAGGAGAGAAGTATAGGTACTTACTGGAAAAAAATGCAACCCGAAATAAAATTACTTGCCGAGATCTTTGAACCCAACCAGATGAGCACAGTACTTCTTCTACGGAAATATTTTGTTGTTGTTGTTGTTGTTGCTTTTAAGATTAAATAAATGGAGAAAAGAATATTTAGACCAAATAAAGGATGCAATCGGATGCAGAAGCTATGTTGAGATGAAGAGGATGGCGCAAGATCGTGAAAAATGGAGGAGGAGATCCCAATTGCTGTTTCAAACCAGTCATTTATAAGTTTTTTTTTTTTTTTTTTTTTAAAG
>NW_007385128.1:0-3302 GCF_000475195.1 Diaphorina citri
ATTTTCTACAAGTTCGGCCATGCCTTTTCTACAAGTTTGGCCATGCCTCGGGATGAACTAGCGGGATTCAGCTAGTAATACATAGGAACAAGTACAAGTAAAAACTATAATAACATGCGTTCAACATTGAGGGGTACAAAATTCCAAAGAGACTAAGAAAGTTCACTTTTTAATTTTCCATACGTAATCAGAGTAATTAAAACTCTCACAGTAATTAAAATTCTACAGGTAAAAGTAATTAAAAAACTCGCGAAACTCGTGGCGCAGTCTACCTAGGAACTCGTAGGTGTTATAATGTGCTATTTTTAGGACCATCGCGCCGAAGTGGGACGACAACAACAAAATATGTACGTACCTATTGGGTATTATTAAAGGGGCTTTTCCAATGCCCTTTCATGGTAGGTATATAATGATCAATGAAGGTATCTATGTACCTACCTGAATAATGACATAAATTGATGTAATTAATCACTCGAGGCTTTGGCGAATTTATTAGGTAGGTACCTGCGTTGTTTTTTTTTTTTTTTATACTTTGGTACCGCTTTCGCATTACTTCAATGGCATTCTCATCACTGCCATCAGAAAAAAAAATGATAATAATAAAATAGAATACACAATGTACCTACTACTAAAATGAGATGTAAAACATTTGAGTAATTTACGAAATGTGTAAAATTTAAAAAAACTTTACAACATGTTTGTTCTGTGCGCGATAACACAAGAAACAATTAAGACGAGTGGGAAGAAGAAGAAGAAGAAGAAGAAAACGAAAAGTAGAAAAAGAAGAAGGAGAAGGAAGAGGAAGAAGAGAAGAAGAAAACAAAAAAGAACAAGATAAAGAGAAGAAGAAGAAGAAGAACGAAGAGAACTTAGAAAGAGAAAACATGTGTTTGCCAAAATAATTAAAATAATGTTCCCCAAATTTCTTTCGTTCGCGAATTTCTTTTCATCTCTTTCTTTTTTTCTATCTTCTTTTCTTTCTTCCACACAGAATTTTTCTTATTCTCTCTTTCTTCTACACGGAATTTTCAGCATTTTAATTTAACCTAAGTGGAAAACACCGCGAACTTGTGTGAAACATTTCATTTTGTTTCAGCCAGCCTAGTTAGCTTGGTTGGTAGTGCGTCTGCCTTGTAAGCGCTAGGCCGCGGGTTCGATTCCCGCCCGGGGCGGATTTTATCCTGATGGGATAAAGTTCGTTCTCGGAACGGCTCTTTCTCTTATCCTGTCTTCCTTCTCTCTTCGATTTCGGGACGATAAGACCATAGCAGTTACAGTTCCCTCTGTCAAACCTCTTTAAAATTGTCTTCCTTCTCTCTTCGATTTCGGGACGATAAGACCATAGCAGTTACAGTTCCCTCTGTCAAACCTCTTTAACCTGGTCTTCCTTCTCTCTTCGATTTCGGGACGATAAGACCATAGCAGTTACAGTTCCCTCTGTCAAACCTCTTTAAAAAAAAATCAAACTCTAGGAGACCAAATTCGCGCGATTCCTTACCAGTGTTTTTTTTTCAATGGAAAAAATCAAAATCGGGACCTTTTGTACGTATGTAACAAACAAGTGCGTTGCCACTGGACTAACCGTGTTCTGGGTAGAAAATAGTGGATGCGTCCGATTTACTAAATACTTGTAGATTGAAGCTTGAACACAATTCTGGTGGATGTGCTAAATTTTCAAATCAAATACTTAGCACAGCGTTTACACTTTACACCAATGTCACATTATCATGAGATTATAGACCCCAATCTAAATTTTAGTTCTTAAATAAACATCTCTAGCTAAAGGGAGTTGATGTTTCTCTGATTGAAATATTCGTAGGTGCAATGTAGGTAAACTTGGTTCCAGCAGTGATGTCGAAACAAAGAGAGCATTTATCAAAGGAAATTTTCTTGAATGTAGGTAGTACCTACCTACCTAGCTACCCTTGAACTTTTTTTTTTTTTTTTTTTTTTTTTTTAGAGGTTTGAGATATTCTGGAGGAGGAGGTGGAGGTGGAAGAAGAAACATTAAATTTATATAAGACAAATTCTGGAGGATTAGGACTAGGAGAAGGTGGTATGATGGAGGAAGAGGAGGAACGTTTCTCTAAGACATTCTCTGGAGGAGGAGGACTAGGAGAAGGAGGAAGAGAAGGAGGAGTAGTGGTAACAATTCCATAAGACATTCTGGAGGAGGAGGAGGAGGAGGAGGAGGAAGAGGTAGGAGGAAGTAAAGGAGGAGAGTAAGAAGCAAGAAGAAGACAGCAAAGAGAAGCAGAAGAAGGAGGAGGTGGAGGAAAAGAAGAAAGAGAAGGTATTTGGAGACAGAAAAGGGAGAGGAGGAGGAAAATAATATTGGAGAAAAGTTGAGAAGGAGAAACAGGAGAGGGACGTGGAAGAAGGAAGAGAAGGAGGAGTTGGTGAGAGAGGAGAAGAGAAGGAAGAAGAAGAAGAAGAAGAAGAAGAAGATGATGATGATGATGATGATGATGATGATGATGATGATGATGATGATGATAGGGAGAGAGTTCTATAACCCACCTTCCTATTTTTATCCCAATTACTGACCCCAAATGTTGAACCACATTTATATACCCGCACCACAGAGAGGAAAATTAGTGAAATTACGCGAGTTACCTTTACCACAAACCGTGGTAACCAAGTTCTGTATATTATGTGCTTTAGATAGGTATTTATACTATTCATAAAAAACGGGTTGTTGTAACACAAAAACAATGCAAATATGTATTTTGCTTTGGAGAAATAATGTATGAACTTTATTTATGGAAAGTCTAGTTGATTGAGGGCACTAGTTCGTTCTCGGAACGGCTGACTTTCTCCTATCCTGTCGTTCTTCTCTCTCATACGCGTACCACAGAGAGGAAAATTAGTGAAATTACGCGAGTTACCTTTACCACAAACCGTGGTAACCAAGTTCTGTATATTATGTGCTTTATATCTATAAAAAACGTTTTGTTGTAACACAAAAACAATGCAAATATGCATTTTGCTTTGGAGAAATTATATATGTACTTTATTTATGGAAAGTCTAGTTGATTGAGGGCACTAGTTCGTTCTCGGAACGGCTGACTTTCTCCTATCCTGTCGTTCTTCTCTCTTCGTTTTCGGGCCTTTAAGACCTTAGCAGTTACAATAATTTTATGGGACGAAAAATCATATGGTCTGGGGGACCCAATGAAATTATGGGACCCAAATGACATGAAAAAAAGATCAACTGGCTCCACTGAGTTTACCTCCAAACAGGCAAATCTTTTTGGAAAAAAGAAAAAAAAATCTACCTTCTTGCCCTCCTATCTTCAAAT
>NW_007385129.1:0-3301 GCF_000475195.1 Diaphorina citri
ACTACATACCAAATTTCAAGTCTCTAGCTCATACCGTTCCCGAGATATTGTTAAACTAGACCGAAAACCGCCAAAAAGGGGTAAAATGTCGCCAACCAATGCACCCATCTTAACCGAAAGTTTCGTGTCGCATCCTTGTCACATTTGACAGCTACATACCAGATTCGTAGATTCGTAGAAGCTTAACCCATCCTTTAGGGCTGTTCGCCCCTACACCTAAGCCTCGGAGTGGGCTTTTTGTGTTTGGAGCATTGGAACTAGAGCCGACCCCAGAAGTCATTAGGCTCATATGGGATAAGGCAAGGGAAATATATATACTTGGCATTGGAACTTACTTTGCTCCGTCAAATATTCATATCAAACTTTCTTGACTTGGCGGGGCGGAGCGCTACCGCGCCACTTAATACCTAGATGAAAGCTAAGACGATACACATGAATTACATATTATGTACGAGCAGGTACCTACAATCCTACATATTTTTACATGAAACTTATTATTTTATGTACCTAGGTACATGTAGATGAAAGCATAACAAGATGTTGTGTTGTAATTAAAACATGCTTTGGGCTAGAGTGCATATGAATGGAAAGTGATGATGTACCTAATAGGTAGGTACATGTAGATGAAAGCATAACAAGATGTTGTGTTGTAATTAAAACATGCTTTGGGCTAGAGTGCATATGAATGGAAAGTGATGTTAACATGAAGATTTTGTAATTAAGTTTTCAATATTTAGGAGGATGACAACATAAAAAGCTACAACACATAGGTATACCCATAGATAGGTAAATTTTACGCGTGTTATTATATTAAAAAAATTGTACCTAGGTAGGTACATGTAGATGAAAGCATAACAAGATGTTGTGTTGTAATTAAAACATGCTTTGGGCTAGAGTGCATATGAATGGAAAGTATAATGTTAACATGAAGATTTTGTAATTAAGTTTTCAAAATTTAGGAGGATGACAACATAAAAAGCTACAACACATAGGTATACCCATAGATAGGTAAATTTTACGCGTGTTATTATATTAAAAAAAATCTGGTGTGAACATCACACGACTTTCCTTATCCTATTGAATGATGCTTATTTGAGTATTGTTTTACCCTAACTTGTACCATATCTCTAACCGTTTAGTCGGCATAGCTAAAAACCGCCAAAAAACGATCGAAATCCGTCCAAAAGCGGTCAAAATACCGCCAAGCGCAGCACCTATCTCAACTAAAAGTTTTCTGTTGCATCCTTGTCACATTTAGTGAACTACATACCAAATTTCAAGTCTCTAGCTCATACCGTTCCCGAGATATTGTTAAACTAGACCGAAAACCGCCAAAAAGCGGTAATTAGTGGAGGCAACTTGGGTTCAAGTGGAGCATCTGGGTTTAAATCTGAAAGTACAAGTGGAGGAGGACTTGGCTCTTTTGGATTGCAATCGACGCAATTAGCTTTGTCCGGAGGCAATGGAGTTGGAACAGGAGGGATAAAGCTGAGTGGAGGTGGTGGTAGTTTTGGACTTGGGGCGGGCAGCAATGGCGTGCATATAGGTTTGGGAGGAGGTAGTGGAGGCAACTTGGATTCAAATGGAGCATCTGGGTTTAAAATTGAAAGTACAAGTGGGGTAGGACTTGGCTCTTCTAGATTGCAATCCACTAACCAATATGCTTTGTCTGGAGGACATGGAGTTGGAACAGGAGGGATAAAGCTGGGTGGAGGTGGTGGTAGTTTTGGACTTGGGACGGGCAGCAATGGCGTGCATATAGGTTTGGGAGGAGGTGAAGGCTTAGGTTTCTCTGGTGGCCAATCAGGTAATGGTGGGGCAGGAATAACTGTGAGTGTAAATGAAGGAATGGGAGGACATAGGCATAAGCAAAGAGTGCAAGGTAGTGGCAGAGTGCAGGCAGGATTCTCAGGAGGTAACTTGCAAAGTTCTGGAGGTGCAGGTGGGTTCAGTGCAGGATTTGGTGGGGGAAGTTCGGGTGTTGAATTGGGTTCTGGCTCGGGACAGGCTGGAGGTATGGGGTTGAGTGTGGGCGCTTGCAAAGTTCTGGAGGTGCAGGTGTGTTCAGTGCAGGATTTGGTGGGGGAAGTTCGGGTGTTGAATTGGGTTCTGGCTCGGGACAGGCTGGAGGTATGGGGTTGAGTGTGGGCTTTGGTCAAGGGGGTTTGGGCGGGGGTTTAGGTTATGGGCAAGGCCAGTCTGGTTTAGGATACATGCAAACTGTACATGGCAATGGTGGGGGTTTAGGGATTGGACTGGCACCACATATTGGATTGGGATCTCATGTCTTAGGTTTGGGAATGGGAAGTGGTGGGATGGGAGGATTACTTGGAGGAGGAGAAATGCTAGGTGGAGGTGTAGGGAATGGAGGAGGTTTGCATGTTGTCGGAATAGGCCGACATTTACGAGGACGTTTGGGCAAGGTCTTAATGGGGTAATAAAAAAAAACTAGCAGTAGGAATAGGAAAAATCGCTGTTATAGAAATAAGAGCTCGATCAGAACATGTACCTACTAGTTGTACGATCATGTTGATTATGATTAGTGCTCATTTTTTATATTTCGTTTACCTACCTTCTCATTGTATTATAATACCCCCTTTGTTTCTACTAAAACGATGTTAGTTCTTTTCATTTTATTCTTCCCAGGCATATCTACCTATGTAGGTAGGTAGGTAGGTAGGTAGGGAGGATGTAATTTCCGGGAGTAAAATTCCTGCAGAAGAATAAAAACTATCTTTTATAAAAAAAAAAAAAAATTTGGGGGGGCATACCTACCGACCTACATACCTAGTTACCTATCTAAAGCCTATTTCGACGATACCTAGTGACCTACATACCTATCTAAAGCCTATTTCGACGATACCTACTGACCTACATACCTAGTTACCTATCTAAAGCCTATTTCACTCCTACCTATCTAAAGCCTATTTCGACGATACCTACCGACCTACATACCTAGTTACCTATCTAAAGCCTATTTCACTCCTACCTAGTTACTTATCTAAAGCCTATTTCACTCCTACCTACCTACCTAGATACCTATCTAGTTACCTATCTAAAGCCTATTTCGACGATACCTACCGACCTACATACCTAGTTACCTATCTAAATCTTATTTCACTCCTACCTACCTACCTAGATACCTATCTAAAGCCTATTTCGAGGCAATTCAAAGTGGAAACGGCTCCTTGGAGGTCAATTAGAACGCAATCTATCTTCCAGGAGGTTTTTTTTACTTTCTATTACTACAGTATAGCGGAGCTATACTAGTAATGAAAGTATTGCAATCGGTCCAAATTTT
>NW_007385130.1:0-3301 GCF_000475195.1 Diaphorina citri
TTTCAGTCTCATTCCTGGCAGTTTAAGCAGGGTATGTATATATATATATTTTTTTTTTTTTTTAATATACGGGCGTGCCCATTTTACATTCATTTATCTATAAGACATTAATAAACTATAATATAAGGTAGTAGAATTAGAATTAATAAACTATAATATAAGGTACCTACCTAAATATTCTACCTAAGTATATTCTATTCTATTATCTTACCCTGAGTATTGATTCCATTCAACGTCAAATTGACCCCGGGGACACTGGAGCAGTTTTCATACTGTTCAATGATATATTTCGACTTGACCAGGTACTTTCTATTCTATCCTATAAGAGCATTTATCTTGGGATTGGTACGAAGTAGCTATGTCAAATCAATTGAAAATTGTAGGAAATTTTGTTTTCTAACTAATAGACAAATCCCCGATGCACTCTGACGTAGAGCGACGTAGATATTGGCGAAAAAGAGAGAAGGGTTTGGTCAAATTTGTTACCTACCTTGAGTATTGATTCCATTCAGCGTCAAATTGACCTCGGGGACACTGTAGTTTCCATACTGTTCAATGATACATTTCGACTTGACCAGGTACTTTTCCTTCGTGCTTTCGGCCCACCAGTCCACCAAATTGCCGTCCTTGTCGAATTGGCGGCCCTGGTCGTCGAAACCGTGAGTGATTTCATGTCCGATGACGAACCCGATGGCGCCATAGTTCATATAGTTCGGGCGGTCATTGGAGAAGAAGGTACCTGAGAGGGAGAGAAGAAAAGGCCGATTGAAGGAATTGGGTTGTAAAAATGTACCTAAATGACAAAATACAGTCGCATTGATGATCACAGAAAAATGGTTGGAAAATAAGGGAATTGAGGAGCTGGGTGCAAAAAGGGAAATATGGGTTTTTTGCCCTTTTTGCGTAAAACGGTTTTTTGAATAGAACGTGGTGCGCTCTATCTTCCAGCGTTTGAACAGCAGTGATCTTTTTTTTTCGATGAGTTACAGCGTTTTTTGTAAACATACTTTTCAAGGATTTTGATGAAAAATTGAAAACTTTAAAGTTAAATATCTCAGTTTGATGATTTTCATTTATTGCCCTATTTGCACCCAGCTCCTCAATTGTACTTAAGGAAAATACAAAAGACAAGACGACACCAAAAAATGTGTTTTAGTGTGGGTGGTTTGGCGTCAAAAATACCTTTACACCTACCGCCCCTTCTGACAACACCAAACGAAAAAGCTTTTGAACATCGCCGGCATTTTCGAGCTCAGATGGGTTGAGCTGATACGAATCTACGAATTTCTACAGACTACTCCCACACATTTTAGCAATACTTTGAAGAATTGATAGTGTGTAGGGCGTATTGATAATATTTATTCATCAGAGAGATACGTATAGTTCATCCAGATCAATGTGACAGCAATGAGTCATCAACCCAAAATGAAGGAACCAATCAGATTGCAGGAAATCCTTACATTGTTGCGATTCAGGTAAAGGTCTATTTTTGATAAACTCTCTCTTCTAAAATGCAGAGGTAGCTTTAAGTTCAGAGGTTGGATTCCAGAACAGGTAAGGTGGATATCGCCTTACCTGACTTTGTTTCACTGTCGGAGGAAGCACTGTGCAATATAGTTTCCCCTTTTAGAGATGTTTTCAACAATGCCTATTTTTTTGCTGTCACATTGATCTGGACACACTATAGAAACCTAGAAACTCATTTACTCTCTCATTTGTTTCCTCACGTTTGAAGGTTTGTAATCTCACTGCTGAGTCTTTGGAATAAGCACTGTGCCATTCCACCTGGCATTGGGACAAAGCTCTTGCTTGTTCTAAACCTGGCCAGGTCAACGTTTCCACCTGTTGCAAATTCCACGCCAGATCCAACTGTAACATCCATTGTACAACATGTAGTCTTTTCTCTCTCAATCCTTTCTGTAGTAAAAACAAGCTGGGCCCGTCCCTCCGGGAATTATTTAGCCCGTAGTTTATTCGATCAGTACCTATGTACCTACCCAATTTGTTTAATATTCAGTTTATTATCATTCTTGATTTGATTTTTTGATTTTACTTTCATGTAATGATTTAAAATCAAGACTAGAGCCCGTTCTCCCTTTATTCCCAATATAATGTTTAAGTCACCCATCCATTTATTGGCCTTTCTCGGCGTAGCTTAACATAGGTGACGCTAAAACCGGTCTTAAATGATCGACTGAAGTGTTACCTAAAACTTTCTCGCTTTGAGTTCATAGGTCGTCGCGAAAAATTTCAAGATTAGAGCTCATTTGTGTGAGAAAATGTGAAAAAAAAAAATCCCGGGCAAGTGTACCATTTATTCGCCCACCTAAAACACGTACCATTTATTGGCCCACCTGCCCACATTTATTTTTCTAATTTTTGTTTTTATGACTACAATTTTTGAATAGCACTGGTTCGATAGCAGTCTTTAAGCCCTTTCTTTTGATGGAATTGGATCTTGAAAAAGTTCGTCCAGTTCAGACTTATGTGGCGTATAATACAGGTGGGCCAATAAATGGTACGTTTTTTTAGGTGGGCGAATAAATGGTACACTTACCCTATCAGCCTTTATTTTATGCCCCATCAATAGGACATTTTTAAATCCCTACGAAATGAGGCGAAAAAAATCTTCCAAGATGTATAGATTGAGGGCTTTTATAAAATGGAGATATATTCTTTTTATATTAAATATTTGTATTTCACTTTTTATTATTATTATTATTATTATTATTATTATTATTATTATTATTATTATTATTATTATTATTATTATTATTTGTTACCTACCATTTTGTACTTTATGATTTAAATAAATAAAGTGGTGCAATATTAAACTGTTGAGATAATGGGACTACAATTCACTACATGTCTTAATTCGACAGTCTAAATAAAGCACTAATATCTAATTTTCTTTTCTGGAGCGGTACAGATTCCGATGGCGCGCCATCTTGGATTTCCTATGGTTTAGTAGAGGCGCTATTACGCCAGAAGAGGGGAAAATGACCTTTAGAAGAGGGGAATTTCCGAAAGAAAAGTACAATTGGGATCACTCAGGGATGTACTCTTGGACCTTTGTCCGTTATTGTTCCTCTAGTTCAGTGGTTCCCAAATGGTGGTCCGCGGGCAGGTTTCAGGTGGTCCGCGAAGCCGTCCAATAATCTACTTATATATATATATATATTTTTCCTACTCCTGTAAATTTTCGGTTTTCCGTTGAAGATGGGCCAGAAGACATCCAGAAGGAGCTGATTGAGCTTCAAAATGATACAAATTTAAAAGAATCTTACAGAGATACAGAGCT
>NW_007385131.1:0-3301 GCF_000475195.1 Diaphorina citri
ACACCTAAATTGAATCATAAATCATATAACAGTCATAATCATAACCTATAGTAATCAAGGTTAGTATGCTAGATGGTTATTGGAATGTGAAATCGCTCCTACCTCCTATGCATGACAATCATAATATAGGAAACAATAGGAATTCAGATGTGTAGAACATTTATTATTAAACAAACACACACTATACAATTATTATTGTTGGATTTTTATTGAAATGCCGGCCTGCATTTCAATGTGCAACAATACAAACCATGTTGTATAAATTGTATAGGTATATTGTAATCGAAAAAAAAAAAAAAACGATGTAGTGTGTGGACACAGAAACAGAAACTCAGAAAATTATAATGAAATATCGAGGAAAGAGGAGAGGGAGGGAGAGACAAAGAGGGAAAAGGAAGAAAGTGAGGAAGGAAGGGGGAGAGAGAGAGTGAAAAGAGTGGAGGAGATGGATAGAGGGAGGGATCGAGGGACAGATATAGGGGGAGAGAGAAAGAGGAAGAGAGAGAGAGAGGAATAGGGCGGAAGGGTGGATGGTGAGAATAATTAGAGAAGCTATAGGGAGAGAAAGAGAGAGAGAGAGATGTGGAAAATAAAAAGGACGCTAATTGAGGGAAAGAGAGTGGAGAGAAGGAGAAAGGGAAAGGAGGGAGAGAGGGGAGGGAGAAAGAGGAAAATGGGAAGAGAGGAGGGTAGAAGGAAGAAGAGGGAAGGGGAGGCAGAGAAAGAGGAAGGGAGAGGACTTAAAATGAAGTGCCTCTCGTGAAAAAATAAAATAAATTGTTTGTGTGGTGAACGTGATGATAGCATAGTTTGAATAAAAAAACATGAGAGGTCAGATATTCAGATGGGAGGAAAATTATCTAGATTATTATTATTTTATTAATTCTATTATTTTTATCAAACGGCGCGAACGACCTACTAAAGGGGTAAAGCGCCTAATTGGCAAAAAAAATAAAAAAAAAAAAATACTTTATTAGGTGTCTTGTAAGTCCTAGGACATAAGTTCGACTCCCGCAAGGGGGTTTTATGTTACAGACATGAGGTTTGTTCTCGGAACGGCCGGCTTTCTCCTATCCTCTCCTCGTTCTAATCAATTTCAGAACGAAAAGACCTTCTTTGTCAGGTAGTTTCCTACATCAACAATCTCCCAAAACAAAAAGCTTTAAACAGTCTTAAACCCGGCCCTGAAGAAGAGGAGATAGGAAAGACGAACAAGTGAATATAAAGAAGAAGAGAGCTGTTATTATCAATATAAAATTACGACGAAGAAAAAAAAAAAAGAAAAGGAGGAGGAAAGGAAAAAGGCGCAGGCAAAGACGAAAAGGCAATAAATATGAAATTAAGATGAAGAAGAGGAAAGAGAAGAAGAAGAAGAAGAAGAAGAAGAAGAAGAAGAAGAAGAAGAAGAAGAAAAAAAAGGAAAAGCTGCAAAGCGAAGGAGAACAGAGCAATAAATATGTTATTAACATCTCCATCATAAAAGCAATATAGGTAGGAAATGAGACTAAAGATAGGGAAAATGAAGGAGACAAGAATTTATTGAATTTGAAATGAAGGAAATATACCACCTTAGGAGATATGATATTAATTTCATATTTATTGTCCTTTTCTCCTTTGCCTTACGTCTTTTCTACTTCTTCTTCTTCCTCTTCTTTTTCTTCTTTGTTCTCTTCTTTTTTTGTACCCATTTCCATTTTATTCTCCCTCTCTCTCTCTTCCTCTCTCTCACGAGTTGGGCAGGTATGTGACATAGACAGAGTTAGTGAGATTTGACATGGCTGCCTAAACGTGTGATCCATAGTCTCACGGTAAGTTAGAAATGTTAGGTTAGAATACAATGTGGATTGATGAAGTCAAATACAAGTCAACAATAATAACGATAATTTTGGTTGAGTTGTGTGGTAATTCGTGCAAGAATGTAGGCACCTATAACCTAAGTAATAGGTATAGAAAAAGATCACATTCTATGAGACTGTTACTATAATGGAACGACTTGCTTTAAGCTGACAGTCTAAAATTTAGACTCTAAATCTAAACAAAGCACTATCTACTTATACAAGTAGATATTGGTCAGGGTCTACAGTTCAAATACAGTTGACAAATACTCTACCTATGTATGTATAGTCTATGTAGGTATGCTAGATTGTACCCCGTTCATTTAAAATTAGTTCCTTAAAATCCCTTTTCTCTTTATTTTTTGTACTAAAATGTTCCACTTTCGTTTGAAATGACTCCTTAAAATTACTCTTGTTCTTCCTTTCTTGTACTTGAGGGTCTAATATCTATGGTTCTACATATAGTAGTTATACAGTTCTTTTAAAATTACTCCTTAAAACCCCCTCCTTTCTGAAACTTTACTAGTGTTTCTAGTTACTTTAAAATTACTCCTTAAAGTATTTTCTTTTCTCCCTTTCCCTCCCATAGAATTTATTTACTCCTAGTTGTATAGTGGGATTCAAGACATAAACGGGAACCTAGTGTTTGGGGTACCTTAAGGTACGCCTTAGGCCGGCCATACACTATCAGGTCGCCTGTCAGTTTTGACCTGTCAGGTCTGGAATGAAGTGTGTGGCAGTAAAAACTAGTTTGTCAGGTGGCATGTCAGGCGACCTGAGACATGATGAAAATTCGATAAGTTCTGTCATGACATGAAGTCAGAATGCACAGTGTATGGCGGTTTCATCAGTTCTCAGGTCTCAGTTTTCAGTGAGCTTGAGCAAAGACAGCAAAAGCAAATCATCATCAGGAGGATCCATGGTAAACTGATAACTGATGAAATCTTCTTGCAGTGTGTGTGCTCATCAGGCTTCATGCCAGAAATGACAGGTCGGACTTGACAGTTCAAAACTGACAGGCGACCTGATAGTGTATGGCCGGCCTTAGTGTTTAACACGACATAGATTTTTCTGTGGCGAAAACCATTGCCCTAATTTTATCCGCTTTTCTT
The DNA here is from genome assembly GCF_000475195.1 of Diaphorina citri. Lineage (NCBI taxonomy): Eukaryota > Metazoa > Arthropoda > Insecta > Hemiptera > Psyllidae > Diaphorina > Diaphorina citri. The sequence goes on from NW_007385131.1 coordinate 2,948, forward strand.
GTCGATGTAACGAAAGAATCTTCTTCTTCTTCTTCTTCTTCTTCTTCTTCTTCTTCTTCCTATAGGCTTTTCCTATTTAAATAGGGCTAAATAGCCCAGGATGAAACGAAAGAATAAAGAGAAACGTTGGAAAGAAAAAGAAGAAATAGCTAAGAACCAAACTATTTTCTTGTGTTCTTTCTACTTTTTGTTTCATCCAATCATCCCCTCTTCATTTTCCTTCTTTCTTTTTCTAAAGGTGGCGTTCCGATCCTAGCTGCCGGGCAGCGCAACCCAGCAGCGCTGCCGAGCTGTGCGGCCGCTGCCTACTGCTTCCTATGTATTCTTATGAAGTACTTTCCGAACCAAGCTGCC
>NW_007385132.1:0-3301 GCF_000475195.1 Diaphorina citri
CCCCCTAAGAATCTCCCTCTAATCTTGTTTATTTCGAGACCTTTGTCACGGAACGAGTTTTTCTTTTCGCTCAGTCGAATTTACGAAACCGTCACAGCGAATTTCACTCAGTGTAACGAGATTATCATAATGGGTACAACTTCAGCGTATCTAGCTTGGAAAAGATAAATGCATAGTTTCTATTTGTCAAAGACATTATCTTTACAGCTAACTCATAATGAGAATTTGCAGCTATTATTATTATGTACATATTATCTTTACAGCTAAACTCATAATGAGAACGTGGCAACTTCCAACTTGTCATTTGTATACAGGGTGATGGCTCTTTTTTCTGGCTTTCTTATGGCCGGGGCCATACTTAGCGTTCAAAATATGATTAACTTTTAATCTTGAAATAAGCAATCCGATTGGCTGAAAAAAATCGAAATCAAGTTAATCAACCGATCACATTGCTAAGATTAAAAGTTAATCATAGTTTAATCTCTGGGTGTGGCCGGGCTGTTGATCTTTTTAGGAGTTGGGTTTTCCTGAAGGAGCTCTTCCACTCAACCACTAATATGTAATGGGTACTTCTTTGTAGAAGGTATTTACTGAAACTATTGAAGTTCTTGTTTTATGACCGAACGTAAAAGAATCGATTAGGTAATTGTCAAAAATCTATACAAAGAAGCAATGCACAACCATCAATTTGAAACGGTTTCCAGTTCAGAAAGTTTTGGGAGGAAGATTTTGTGGGAGGTGTTCAAAGATTTTTCACAAAAACGCACGAAAATAACACTAAACAGTCTGTTTCTTTACAAGACGTGCAATTCCAAAGTTTTAGGTACTGTACAAAACTTTACATGTTTAGTAGTTGCAAATTGCAAGTTAAGAGATAGGTAGCATTTGAAATCTTGTTTGAATGTTTTGAAGGTACCTATTAGCTAGGTATTGTAAGTATGACAATGCAAGATTCAAAAATATTAGTAAGTATATTTTCAGCTTCATGATATGTTAGGGGAAATGGTCTTATGGACTTCTTAGAGTCTTTAGTCTTATTTTGAGCAATACAAACAATGTCCATGAGAATAATAAGTGCCATTTTTCAGAAAACAAAAACAGTACAGAAAAAGGCTCTTCTTTCATAAACCTCCTTAAAAACCAGCAATTCAGCACTATTTGAAATTATTAGTAAATTGTCAGGTAAGTTATTGGTATAACTGTTTCGTTAGGTGGTTAGGTAAATCAACTTTTGTCCAAATCTTACCACTTCCTGAACAGAACACATGACAAACCAATGTAATATGGTGTGATGCGGCAGCAACGCATTAGGATACATGTGGCAACAGTGCGCAATAATATACACAGGGGCGATAGGAAGAAGCACAGCGGAAAACAGAAATGTAAAACAGAAAACAAGAAAATGATACAATATGTAAACAAGTAAATGAAAGGTTTTCGAGTGCTTTTTTTTGTTCTTAGAAAGGATGTAAAAAAAAGATCCCACTTTCGAAATGGAAAGAGGTAGAAATACCCCGAGAAAATAATAGCATTTTTTCTGAAATAATTTAATAAAAATGGAAATGAAAAATAAAAATAATAAAATAAACCCAATTTGAAACTTGATCGTAAAACTGCATAATATTTTGGCGATAAAACAAAAATAATAAAATAAAAATGAACAAATTCTTACAGTTTTTTTTAAAAATCAATATTCTACAAGTAACAACAACTTTTTTACAAACAAAATAATTTAACATGCCAAGAAAGAAAGTAATAAAATGGTTAAATGCTTCCAAAGACACAACACAGACACAATCCAGCTATGATACTTTTTTTGGTACAGAGAATATATTAGTTGATTTTTGGTACAGAGAAGATTATGTAATTTTATTTTTGATACATTAAGTATTTGGTACGGAAAAGATATTCGACTTTCTTTTAATTATAACATTTATAACACAGTTTTTATCTAAAATTTTCCTTCAGGAATGAACTTTCCTTCAAATTTGTATTCGTAATTGAAGAAGGACTTACTCTCAAAAGAGGAATCACACACTTCAAGGAGCATGGTAGGAAAGGTATGTTAGGGATCTATAACATTCTGAGCAAAAACTTGAATAGATTAAACAATGGGAATTGTGACACATCCACCAATCATACATATGTATTTGGAGTAAAAACTTGAATTTTGGCACAGACTTGAATAGATTAAATGCGGAGTTTTGGCACATTCACCTGTCACATTCTGAGTCAATCAAAACATTGAACAATAAATTAAGGGGAATTTCGACACATCCACCAATAACATTTCGAGTCAAAATTATATAGCTAAAATATTTTTTTTTTTTTTTTTTTTTTTAAAAGGTTTAACAAGGGGAACTGTAACTCCTTTGGGCTTATCGCCCAAAAACTTGAATTTTGGCACAGACTTGAATAGATTAAATGCGGAGTTTTGGCACATTCACCTGTCACATTCTGAGTCAATCAAAACATTGAACAATAAATTAAGGGGAATTTTGACACATCCACCAATTTTCAATGGAAAAAAATGGGAATTTCGGCACATCCTCCAATAACATTTCGAGTCAAAATTATATAGCTAAAATAAACGGGAGGTTTGCTTTGTTTGTAAAGCGGCGGTATGCCTGTACAGTGTGTCAGTTTACATTGTACATACAGAATTTCCAATCACCCGAAACTGAAATTTTATCCTAAAAGCTCAATTCACACCCGTGGTGTATGCCAGTATGCAAAATGTTTCCCTTCCCCGTCCTCCCGTTGGCACCTTGTTCTTTTTTTTCTGTTTTACCTCAAATTTCAACCAAAACACGAGGTAATTTTCGGGGGGGGGGGAACTTTTTTGTAACAAAAACCCGGGGAATGCAACACTTGTGACTAATCGCTCGAAATTTGTCCAAACATTTATGTTTGAAAGTTCACCTTAACCCTTGAGAACCTGCGGTCCATTCTAGCTGGCCTAAATTGCTTTATGAATCCTGATGTATTAGAAAAGGGGATACTAGTGGGAACCTGGGGACATGATGGAATGATTACAGATTGATACTGTTTTGTCGGGAAGGGATTTCTAAGGGATAAACTTCCTCACTAAAGGTCAATTGAGGGAGGGAACGTGATACTAAGATAATGAAATTCCTACTAAAGATCATTTGTGGATGGGATCTTAGTCAATAATGAAATGTGGACGGGTAATTTTACAAATGGAACATTACTTGACGGGGAATTTTTACACCAATGCTTTTCCGTTAGTGAAAATTTTCTGATTCGCCAGAATCGGCTCCTCAATAATTGTACTGACAAG
>NW_007385133.1:0-3300 GCF_000475195.1 Diaphorina citri
CGGCATACGCTCCCGTAGGCGATGACGTCATAATTCATGACTCCCGCTTCGTTTGTTTGTGCGCAAGCGTTTCTGCTAATTTTTTTCGGAGTTTTGACCTCAGATTTGGATTTTTCCCGACTGTTTACATTGGAATCGACCATTTATTTATAATTTTTACCCATTTTTTTTTTTCGGAGTTTTGACCTCAGATTTGGATTTTTCCCGACTGTTTACATTGGAATCGACCATTTATTTATAATTTTTTACCCATTTGCAACTGCTCCATTGTATTTATTTGTACCTTCGTCTCAGCTTGGGCAAAAGAGTCTGAGTGAGGTCTACTGTTCACAGAACTACTAGTTCTTTGGTAATAATAAGCTCCTAATACTTCTAACTTCTAAATCCTCAGGTACAAAGCGTGGCATTCATTCGCCTACATGAATTTTGAGACTGTTCTATTCTACAAGCACCAATCCACTCTCTCTTCCAACCTAATAATTAATAATCTAATGCCCTAATACTCCCTGAATACTAGAACCCTAATACTTTGCTAATACTAAGCTCCTAATACTTCTTACTCAGGTACAAAGCGTGGCATTCATTCGCCTACATGAACTTCGAAACAGTTCTATTCTACAAGCACCAACCCGCTCTCTCTTCCCACCTAATAAGATAATGTCCTAATACTCCCTGAATACTAGAACCCTAATACTTTGCTAATACTAAGCTCCTAATACTTCTTACTCAGGTACAAAGCGTGGCATTCATTCGCCTACATGAACTTCGAAACAGTTCTATTCTACAAGCATCAACCCACTCTCTCTTCCAACCAATACATATCTCAGTTCACCGTGCCGGCAGTGGAGGGGTTCTTCAAGTCGATTTCTCTCTCCCATGGCAGTTCCCTTCAGGATACTCTGCGGCTGTTGACCCTTTGGTTTGACTATGGACAGTGGCCCGAGGTTTACGAAGCCCTGGTCGAAGGGATATTCTCCATTGAAATCAACACGTGGCTCCAGGTAAGAGTTGTCTTTGGGTAAAGTCTTACACTCGTATTTATGAACAAGAATGATCGTTCTTAGATCAGTCTCAAGTCAAAATTGACCAATCAAATGCCTTGAGATTTTGCTTAGCACGAACTTAAGAGCCAGCATTTTGTTCATAAATATGGGTGTTAAACGGAGGGAAGTTGTTATTGTTAAAATAAATTGTGCACTGGGGCCACTGGGACATCCAAATTAAATTTGAGAGTACAAGGGGCTTCATTATTTCTACACATTTCGGGTTTGAAGGTTTGAACGACCATTTTAAACAAAGTAACTCCTGAACTGTGAGTTGTATAGAGATAAAAGTTATACTTTCATATTCCTCGTGAAAAATCACATAAGATCGCCTATTTGATGGTTCTGATAGCTATATTAGAGAGTTATTTATGCCTGTTTTAAAAATAAAACAGTAAATTAATTTAAATTTACCGAGTCATGAACCTGAAACTCCTGAACTATGAGTCGGATAGAGTTCAAAGTTACACATAAGATCATCTATCGTGAAAAATCACATAAAATCATCTATTTGATCATTTCAATAGCTGCACTAGAAAGTTATTATTGCCTATTATTACCATACTGGTTTGTCTCGCTGGAGGACGTAAAACTGAGACAAAGCCAGCCCTGTGAAGCCACAGACAATAACACTGGCTCTTTTGAGGGTACCTGAATGGGACTATGGTCAAGTCCGTCTCAGGAAGTTGGGTACAACGACATAATTATGTACCTGAATATCCCTCATCTGACCCCTACAATTTAGGGGCCCTTAGCTAGCTCTCTGGCCTTGATGACACCTCTTGGTATCCTCTTAATGGGATAGTCTATGGACTCACAGCTTTTCTCTGGAATAAACCTGAGTATGCGGACTCTTTAGAGGTGCTGCAGGTTAATTTTAGAGAAACTGGGGAGGTTGAAATATACCAGTGAGGGTACTTCTAGGTTCCATCAAGGCCAGGGTATAGCAGCTTGGGCAGGGGAAAAAATACTGGTCACAATAGATCTACAGAGGTCGCAGTGTTAATTGCATACTCTCTTGGGAGAGGAGCAACCAGTCCTATAATAGAATAGAATAGAACTAAGAAATATTTTTAGTTTACCTATCTGCTTCGCCGTAACTGTCCATTTATCAGATTTTGATTAAATTTATGGGTATATTAAATGAACTTTTAAACTTTTATTTTATTGATAGGTAAATTAGAAGTAAAATAAATGAAAATCCCTCAAATGAAGATCCCTCTATTGACCTACGTATTCCTCTATCAAACCTTCGCTTTCGGGACGATAAGACCTTAGCAGTTACAGTTCCCTCTATCAAAGCTCTAACCCCCGGGGTGACAAAGTAATAGTAATAATAGTGCTTATTTATACTGCTCGCATAGGACTGAAAAGTCCCTTTACTCCAGCAGTAGGCTACTACTATTATTGTGGTCAAATTCTCAAATTATATGAGGATAAAATTCCATACCTCGGCTGGGATTGAACCCACGCCCTCCTGTTTACCAGACGAGCGCCGTGACCACTACACCACCGAGGCAGGACCACTACACCATCGATAAGGTTCATTCTTGAAACGGCTGGCCTTCTCCTATCCTGTCCTCTCTTCAATTTCTAAACGATAAGACCTGAAACCTCTTTTTTAAAAAATGGACATTAAGTACCTGCATTTTGGATCAAGGTGGTGATGACTGGTGACTATTATCTTACAGAGGTTAAAAGGAAAACCGTGGTTGCATTTACCTGGAATCCAATCAGATGACTGAGATAGCACGGCAAATATTTCAACCAAGACGCATGAGGTTGATTGAAGTAAATCAGAATATCATGCACTATAAGAGCGATCTCTACGGTCAGATTGACAATCTGTTGCCAAATTGCGACCAGGAGGACGTTAGTAAACAGGGTCACCGTGAGGATTTTGTACACAGATTGAGCAACGCCGCTTTTGATACAGAGGAACTTGGGGTGTAGACTTCGCGAGACACAGTACAGAGCTATGGAGAGTACAAATAGCGAGGAGCCTAGGTTCGGGTAGTTGAAGCGAACGTTGAAATCTTCGGGATAGTTGTATAACGAACCTGGAAGTCGAAAAGAAGTTTTTGTGAAGTGTGGATATTACATGATTCCTAAGAGCCTCCTCTATGGTCGGGATTGAACCCACTTTGTGGCCTTGGTCATTAATAATTCTATCAACTCTGTCGATTTTATTTTTACTCTGACTAAGCCATTCAAAGAAGCTCCTCAATTATACTCAAGAGGCTGATTGTACGTACAA
>NW_007385134.1:0-3300 GCF_000475195.1 Diaphorina citri
GATTTTTTTGCTAATAAATCAAAAGCTAGTTTCTGAGAGAGTTTTGGAAACATGCAAAAAAGACTTTGAATCCCATTACAAATATAAATGTGTTATAGAAATACCATTGAATTTGGTAACATCATAGGAAATCCAAATATGGTCTTATTGTATGCACTTTTCGATAAAATGTCCGATAACCAGATATAACAAAACGAGCTCTGGTTTCTGCTCATTGGCAAAAGCGTTTAGGTTATGAGTTTTAGTCGTGCGAAAAGGAAGTGATTTTTCATAAATCGAGTCCGCGGACTGAGCTATTTACAGTTGCTCAATTGCCGAATTTCGCGGATTGAGCAGTTTGGAATTGAATCACTTTTCGTTGGTTTTTCCATCCAACAATGTTGCCAAGCTGTGTTTATTTTCTTTTGTCTCTGCCATACCGACACCTGTTTCTTAAACTCCTGATGAGAATGGACAATCTTCCTTTAACCTTGATCGTTCTGTTTATAAATTCATCGCTTAGACTCAGGAAATCATGAAAGTTTAATGAGGAACTTCAATGATGAGTTGGTATCTTACGTTATCACTATAGTACCTACCGAGGCACCTATCATGGCTACCATTAGTACCTAGGTATAAGCTATAAGAAATAGGTAGATAACTATTTCACTCATAGATGGAAATTTTTTTTTTCTTTTCCTTTTTTTAGGAATGTTGATAGAGGGAACTGCAACTGTTAAGGTCTTATCGTCCCGAATTTAAGGAAGGAAGACAGGATAGGAAAAAGCCAGCCGCTCCGAGAACGAACATTATCCGTTCAGGATAAAATCCGTCCGGGGAGGGAATCAAACCTGCGGCCTAGCGCTTACAAGGCAGACGAGCTATCAACCAAGCTATAACTATAAATAAATGATATTTATGTTCTTGTTCTTCTTTCTTTCAGACTTTTCCTCTCTCTCTCTCTCTCTCTCTCTCTCTCTCTCTCTCTCTCCATGGAATGATGAGCTTTCAGCAGGTTGTATTGCTACAGGTGCCAAATGTGCAAATAAAGAATATGGTCTCAATGACAAACATATCAAGTCTTTGTCTTAATAGATTCTTGCCAAGGGGGAAATGGTGATTATTTATGATAGGTATTCTAAATCGCATAGCATTTCCCCCAAGGTTAGCGTTGCCCTTCTGCCAATTTGGGTTGTTAAGTGTACAGGGAAGAATGCTTGGATAATGGAAACCTATCTAAATAAGTAACCATCCCATGTAAGTACATAAATAGTAAAATTATTTTCCTTACTACTGTGGAACACAGAAACATGTTCCTGAAACAAAATTCGTCTGCCATGTGACATTATGTCTTGACGGGCTGATTGCATACACGGAGAAAATAGTACGGCGCAACTAATGACGGTACCATTAGGTACCTAAAGTAGGTACATGGACATAGGTAGGTACTTACCTACTCGTACTAGCATTCAGATTAGGTGAAGTTAGTGAGTTAGGTATGCTATGTCCTGTATACGATACTGTCCAATCATTTTTCAAGAGTGGATCTACGAAAGACCCAAAATCACAAATTCTGATACAGTGAATTGTAATAGGCAGGTAATCAATCACCCAGAAAAAGAGCTTCTTCTTCCTCGCCTTTTCCCGTGTTCAGACGGGGTCGGCGTTTTTTCGTCAGCTTATCAATCAGCCCTAGGATGATTGTTTTGGGCTGACATTTGGTTTTGGTTACAACATTTTTAATACAAGTGGATGCCCTTCGCACTCAACCTTCGCTACCTATTTCTTTAGCAACGGAAATTTCAGGCTCGTATCCTCCCTGTTCAAAGTCCCCCAGGCAGACTAAATATTATCAAATACAAGGTATGAATTCCATGACCAAATAAACATACCTATAGGTAAGTAATTATATTAATTTATTATGTATCTCCATTACTACAAATAATATAAACTTATTACCTGCTCCTACCATGGTCAAAAGTGTGATTGAAAAGATAAAGATGGGTACCATTATCGTAGAGATAAAGCTATAAGTATGACATGTAATATGCTTGTTTGCATGGTTGACATGCTAAAGCTATTATAAGTAACTATCCCATGTAAGTACATAAATAGTAAAATTATTTTCCTTACTACTGTGGAACACAGAAACATGTTCCTAAAACAAAATTCGCCTGCCATGTGACATTATGTCTTGACGGGCTGATTGCATACACGGAGAAAATAGTACGGCGCAACTAATGACGGTACCATTAGGTACCTAAAGTAGGTACATAGACAATAGACATAGGTACTCACCTACTCGTACTAGCATTCAGATTAGGTGAAGTTAGTGAGTTAGGTATGCTATGTCCTGTACGATACTGTCCAATCATTTTTCAAGAGTGGATCTACGAAAGACCCAAAATCACAAATTCTGATACAGTGAATTGTAATAGGCAGGTAATCAATCACCCAGAAAAAGAGCTTCTTCTTGTTGTTGATGAGGTTGTTGATGAGGTTTGCTGTTAAGGTTTTCTTCCTCGCCTTTTCCCGTGTTCAGACGGGGTCGGCGTTTTTTCGTCAGCTTATCAATCAGCCTTAGGATGATTGCTTTGGGCTGACATTTGGTTTTGGGTACAACATTTTTAATACAACTGGATGCCCTTCGATTTCAACCTTCGCTACCTATTTCTTTAGCAACGGAAATTTCAGGCTCGTATCCTCCCTGTTCAAAGTCCCCCAGGCAGACTAAATATCAAATAAAAGGTATGAATTCCATGACCAAATAAACATACCTATAGGTAAGTAATTATAATAATTTATTATGTATCTCTATTACTACAAATAATATAAACTTATTACCTGCTCCTACCATGGTCAAAAGTGTGATTGAAAAAATAAAGATGGGTACCATTATCGTAGAGATAAAGCTATAAGTATGACATGTAATATGCTTGTTTGCATGGTTGACATGCTAAAGCTATTATTATTAATGACAGAGAACCTCAGAGTATACCTTCGTCCCATAGTATGCCCCATGCCTTAGTTCAATGTCAAGTCATGTTAGCAGTACCTCTGCCATCTTATATCTTATAGGAATATAGGCAGAAACCTCTACGTACCTTTCACTTCACTGTGAAGTTAGGTTGACCTTCAATAAATAAAGCTATTATTATTAATGACAGAGAACCTCAGAGTATACCTTCGTCCCATAGTATGCCCCATGCCTTAGTTCAATGTCAAGTCATGTTAGCAGTACCTCTCTGCCATCTTATATCTTATAGGAATATAGGCAGAAACCTCTACGTACCTTTCACTTCACTGTGAAGTTAGGTTGAC
>NW_007385135.1:0-3300 GCF_000475195.1 Diaphorina citri
TGCCCGAAGGATAAATGGAGGCTGTGGTGTTTCAGAAATTGCGATTCTTCAAGAAATATCAGTTGTTATGGGTTAGCAAGTTAGCATTAGCAATAGCAAATAATCCATATTCACTTATTTGGTACTAGTTCAGAAGTCACGACAAAGAAAAACTGCTACGAAAACAAGGTGTCACAAATGAGCAGTGACCAATGTTATTGTAGGGTTAGGTTAAACACAAAAAGGAGCTGTCAGAAATGAGCAGTGACCAATGTTATTGTAGGCATGAGCAGTGACCAGTGCTATTACAGGTTCAAGTTAAACGTAAAAAGGAGCTGTCAGAAATGAGCAGTGACCATTGTCATTGTAGGGTTAAATTAAACACAAAAATGAGCTGTCAGAAATGAGCAGTGACCAATGTTATTGTAGGGTTAGGTTAAACACAAAAAGGAGCTGTCAGAAATGAGCAGTGACCAATGTTATTGTAAATTTAAATAAAACACAAAAAGCTGTAGACCTCATTCAGACTCCGCTAAAAATATAGTTTCCCCTAAAAATAGAGGGCACCAGTCTGTGGTCTTAGTTTTAGACCGACGCGACGGACCGTACAATAATCTTTTAGAATCTCTTAAATTATTTTTAAGTCCATTTTATGATATACATATCTTGATGGAAGACTCAATAACTTTGTGAAGTTCCATACGTTATTTCATTTCACAATCCATATGATATATTTCCTCTAATTAGAGAATAAGAGATGTAATACCACTTCTGGTTTGGTTATGTGTTTCAGATGCGTAGACAGAGAGAAGACATCCAGGTGAATGTAGCTGGACTGAGGCGAAACATCAAGAACTTGGCCCACAACTATGTTTCTGGCCTTTATCTAAGGCTTTGTTAATTCGCAATGGGGACAGATAAGATGTCTACACTTAACCCCCAGCTGTTATCTTTGTTTATAAGAGAGGAATGTGGATCAGCTGTGTTGTTTATTGAGGTAATAAATTGAGTGTAAATTGAGAGGTGAGAAAAAATAAACAATAGCTTAAGTAATTTACTTAATTGAATTGGTGTAAGATTTCATAAATCATACACCAAACACCTACTTTAAAATATCCAGCCTAATTTGTTCAAGCAAATTTTGTGTAACATCTGTTCTAGAATAACAAAGGTATTATTTTAGTTATTTTACAAAGTAAAGTTTTCACAAATGACCACTGTGAACTGACAGTAGGCAGTAGGCACTGACTCTACTAAATTTGTATGTTGCTACTTACAGGGACTCAAACCACAGCTTCTTGGTTCAAAATAAAATATTCTAAATAATACACCAAACACCTACTTTAAAATACTTATCCAGCCTACTTAAAATACTTCTAAGCTGCTTGGGCTATTTGTTCCTAATTATTTATTTTTAGTGTGGAGCAATATTCTGCCAAAATGCAACAGAATAGCCTCAAAGGCCATAAAAATTCAAGTAGGTACTTAGGTCAATTTTTTTATTTTACTTCCAAGCTGCTTGGGCTATTTGTTCCTAATTATTAAATTTAGTGTGGAGCAATATTCTGCCAAAATGCAACAGAATAGCCTCAAAGGCCATAAAAATTCAAGTAGGTACTTAGGTCAATTTTTTTCTCATTCTTTTTTAGATGGCTTTTTCCTTATTGAAATAAATACCTAGGTACTTAAACACTATTTTTACTGTCTCATACTCTTGAAAAGATGTTTTCTGGCCTTTATCTAAGGCTTTGTTAATCTGCAATGGGGACAGATAAGATGTCTACACTTAACCCCCAGCTGTTATCTTTGTTTATAAGAGAGGAATGTGGATCAGCTGTGTTGTTTATCTGTTGAGTTTGGAGAAAGCTATAAAAGAGAAAGATTGATGAGGAACAACTCTGTTTATCTGTTCAATTAGCTATGAGAAGTAGACAGAGAAAATTGATGAGGGTATGTAGATTGAGCACCTCCTCTAAAAAGACCCAAAGATTTGAGAAAAACTAGGATGGACCGCTCAGGGATGGACGACCTACAATGCTCCCCCTAATGTATGTGTTTAGCGATTAACCATGTAAAGGTGGTGCAAAAGTCCTAAACTAAAATAAACGTGTCACACAAGGGATCAGGAAGAGACCGCCTTAACATAACAATAATGTGGCCTGCGAAGTAACTACCAGTGTAGCATGTGGCCTGCATACACATGGAAGTTGGAAACCTCTGGCCTATAGGAAGTTGAAGATTTTGCAGCAAGAAGAGTTTAGGAGTTAGGAGTCTGACTCACTGACTGAGTAGTTCACTAAAAAGAGGAGGTGTGGCCTGCATACACATGGAACTTAGAAACCCCTGACCTAGGAAGTTGAAAATTTCGCAGCAAGAAGAGTTTAGGAGTTAGGAGTCTGACTCACTGACTGAGTAGTTCACTAAAAAGAGGAGTTCTTTATTCCAACTCACTCACCATCACCACACATATCTAGTGGTGACTTCATTGCAGTCTTAACTACTGGGTATTGATATTATTACCTAAGAATCAGCTGATAGCTTATAGCTAATTCTTAGGTATGATAACTTGATAACTGATGGGTAAATAAGTAAATACTGAAGTTTACATTACATCCGATGAAAAACTGCGATTTTCATTTTAGTTTTGATTTGTGTAATCAAGATTGAAATCTGCGTCTTTATCATCATCGATTAGTTTTATTTGTGTTGTTTTTAATCGCTCTTATCACGGATTTTAAATTTGGCCTTTTTTATCTGCTTATCACAGGTGCGTGAAGTTAGCACCACAACTTTTGCTGCGAATTTGTACCAAAGCCCATCATTTAGTACCCATTTTGTTCCATCAAACCTCGATTAGGTTTATTTGTGTTGTTTTTAATCGCTCTTATCACGGATTTTAAATTTGGCCTTTTTTATCTGCTTATCACAGTTTTTAATCGCTATTGCAGATTTTAAATCGCTCTTATCGCAGATTTTAAATTTGGCCTTTTTCCTTCCTTATCAGTTTAACCCCTTTTTGCCCGAAGGATAAATGGAGGCTGTGGTGTTTCAGAAATTGCGATTCTTCAAGAAATATCAGTTGTTATGGGTTAGCATTAGCAATAGCAAATAATCCATATTCACTTATTTGGTACTAGTTCAGAAGCCACGACAAAGAAAAACTGCTACAAAAACAAGGTGTCACAAATGAGCAGTGACCAATGTTATTGTGGAGTTAAATTAAACACAAAAAGGAGCTGTCAGAAATGAGCAGTGACCAATGTTATTGTGGAGTTAAATTAAACACAAAAAGGAGCTGTCAGAAATGAGCAGTGACCAATG
>NW_007385136.1:0-3298 GCF_000475195.1 Diaphorina citri
ATTTATCATTCTCTAGGGCTAGTACTATAGGCTGTTAAACAGTCCCTATAGTATTGGGAAACAATATCTTATATTAATTATGAACGCTTTAAAGTTTAAACCATCTAAATCCAAAATAGGTTCTCCATCCAGATTTACCTTATGTCACGTCTCTTCATCTTGTCTCCCACCAGGACACTCCATCTTCGTATCCGAGGAGACTCTCTCCCGAAATAAATCTTGAGCGAGCCCCTCAAAGCTGTATGCTCTTGATGGAATAATATAATTATGGACTCACAGCTTTTCTCTGGAATAAACCTGATTGTGCGGACTTTCTAGAGCTGCTGCAGGTGAATTTTAGAGAAACTGAGGAGGTTGAAATATACCAGTGAGGGTGCTTAGAGAGGTTCCATCAAGGCCCGGGGATAGCAGCTTAACTCCAAACACAAAAAGCCCACTCCGAGGCTTAGGTGTAGGGGCGAACAGCCCTAAAGGATGGGTTAAGCTACTAGGAATCTACGAATCTACGAATGCTCTAATAATATGTGTGCAGTGCCAGTTTTTGCTCATGACTATGGACTAGCTCCTAACCCCCTCAAAGCTGTATGCTCTCCGCTCCACTTTGTCTTCCATTTTATTTGCCTCAAATCAGCCCTGATTTGTAAATGTTCAGTGTTTATTTATTGTGCATACATTGGTATTTGATTCGAGCCAGTAGTAAATCAAGAGGCAGTTGATTATGTTTGAAGTAGTTACACGGTACACGGATCAGGTTGTGTAGTTGTGTGTACACCAGAGAAGAAACATGGATTTGATCTACTTCTGCTTCTTCTGCTTCTTCTTCTTCTTCTTCTTCTTCTTCTTCTTCTTCTTCTTCTTCTTCTTCTTCTTCCTCTTCTTCTTCTTCCTCTTCTTCTTCTTCTCATTAAATTTATTTTTTGTTTACTTAAAACCAAGACCTGGCAGGTAACTTTAGTGCTCTATAACCATCTGTATAAGTAGTACTTTATTAGGACTATTTTAGACTGTCAGCTTAGAACAAGTTGTTCCATTATCCTAACAGTTTATGTAACTTCGGCACTGTTTTCAAGTTATGATCCTCGCTTTGGTTTTCTCACCAAAGCTGTCCGAAGTATTTATGCATGGACCATTGCGTCTTCACTGCATTTCAAATAGGATGAGAGAGTAGTATTGTCATTTTCTCGAGTTAAAATCAGTGGTGCGTCGTGAGATTTTTAAAAGGGGAAGCACTGGTTGCCTTCCTCTCTACGGTTTCTTCTTCTTCTGCTTCTTCTTCTTCTGCTGCTTCTTCTTCTTCTGCTGCTTCTGCTTCTTCATCTTCTTCTTCTTCTGCTTCTTCTTCTTCTTCTTCTTCTTCTTCTTCTTCTTCTTCTGCTTCTTCTTCTTCTTCTTCTTCTTCTTCTTCTTCTTCTGCTTCTTCTTCTTCTTCTTCTTTGTGGGTTTGGATTGGAAGATTCAATTTCATTAGGGCCCTCAAAAGAGATATTTTGGAAGAAAAAGAGTAATTTTGATAATTTGCAAATATAAATCAGGATAGATGGATAGAATCTGATAGCTTAATATTCAATTCATTTAGCATGACCCAGGGTGCACCACGAATGCTATACGCTAAATAAATAAATTCTTCTTCTTCTCCTTCTTTTTACGGTTTTTTTTCTGCTCCTTCTTCGTCGTCTTATTCTTCTTACTTCTTCATCTTGTCCTTCTTCCTTTTTCTCTACTCCTAATTTTCGTTTCACAAGGAACTGAAGTTAACTTCCGTTCAGCGTGTTGTCGGCCTGAATTTGTGACCAAACGGGCAGTTGAGGGACACGTATTCCCGCCCGGGGCTGATTTCATTGTGAACGGATAATGTTCGTTCTCGGAACGGCTGGCTTTCTCCTATTCTGCCTCCGTTCTCTCTTAATCAAAATACCGCCAAGCGCAGCAACCATCTCAACCAAACGTTTTGTGTTGCATTCTTGTCACATTTGTGAACTACATATATGAGTTCCGCCGCTGCTTTGTCACAAAAGCTGCTGTCCAGTGATTTGCAAAATAAACAACAGATAGATAGAGATACCTATTACCTAGACATAACCCATAAAATCCGAGCTTTTTTTCCACTGGATCTTGCTGAATTTTAACCGCTTCTAACTCCAGACCGGTACTGAGTAAATGTATCAAATAATCGTGAAAATAGTAGGAAATTTGGTTTTCTAACTAATAGACAAATCCCCGATGCACTCTGACGTAGAGCGGCTGAGATATTAGCGAAAAAGAGAGATCAAGTTTAATATAGGCCTCCGCTCTCATGGGTTAAGGGTTTATAGCTTTCCCCATTGAAATTCTCACCCCACGCCACTAGACACGGGAGTATTGTCATTTTCTTCTCGCCAGAACCATCTCATTGTGACTGCGCATTGTCACTAGAAGTCATCTGGTGTGACTGCGCATTCGATGCGCAAATTATCGTCCCGATCCGCGAATAATGGGCGATAAATTTTGTTTCAACGAGAGGCATTCCATACAGGGTGATCGGAGGGTTCCGATCCAACCCGATTCGAGCCAATTTTCATCAGAAAGTCCGTCATAAATAAGGAAAAATGGCCAGCCTAGTTACCATGGAAGGTAGAGCGCCTGCCTTGTAAGCGCTAAGCAGGTGAGGTTCGTTCTCGGAACGACTGGCTTTCTCCTATCCTGTCCTCCTTTTCTCTTCGATTTCGGGACGAAAAGACGATATCAAACCTCTAGAAAAAAAAAACTTTGACAGTGGCTATGGCAGGGGGGATAAATGCATCCGATAGTTAATAATATAAGAAGAGGTTGAATTTTCTAAGTAACATCGAGCCTGGGTTAAATCCATGCCAATAGATCTGGATTAGGCCGTTCATAAGATGACCCTCTATGCCCCTACTGTAAGCTCTAAACACGGTAAGCCCAGTAAAACCATTTTGTAATGGGCTTACAATTGAGATGTATTTTGGCACCCCCCGGGGGTAAGCCGGCTAGAAATAGTAGAAATAGTTATGTGAATAGGTAACAGACAAACAAAGGTGCTATGTAATATTCTGTATACGCATTAGGTGTAGAAATTTGGTGTGACACATCACACGACTTTCTATTACCTAAAAAGGGGGGGAGGGGTGTATAGTGCATAGTTAGAGGATGTGTATAGGATGTACAGACCTAAAAATCATTACATCACTTATTTGGACTCAATGAAGGGACCTCAAAACTGATACCTATTTCCACACATTTTCGGAGTTTGAAAATGGGTACCGTTTGCAAGTTATCGAGCCTCGATTATTTTTAACTT
>NW_007385137.1:0-986 GCF_000475195.1 Diaphorina citri
TTAAAAGTCAGCAAATAATATATCACAATAATAGTAAAATGTACAATAATAATAAAAAAGTATATACCTATTTATAGAATAATTAGAGATAATAGAATATAAAAATTAACTGGAAGAAAATAGGAGTGTATGCAGATAATCGAGGTTTAAAATAGTTTCCCTTTATTACCAATGTCGTAGCTAGAAAGATGCCGGTAAATGTTACTGTGGGAGTAAAGGAACTTTTTTTGTCAATTTTATTGTGGTACTAGAAACTTAGGTTCCTATCTACGATTCTTTTTCCTTCCCCATTTGCCATATATTCGTAACATTCATAAGTCAAAACCTTTCTTTGCATACTCATTAGAAGGTAAATTTACAATGGAAAATAATCCATGAGGGAGGGGAAATTTTATTGTGTACCTCTAAAGCTAAAGAATATCAAATATTTACATTTTTTCCACATTTCACTACACCGATTTTCGCAAAAATATAAATTGTCTGGGTATCTTTAAAATTGAAAATTGCGAAATATTGTTTCCCCTAACTAGTAAAATACTTCCCCCATGGCAAAAGTTCTTCTTCAAATACTTATTTTATTAACAAAGTCTAAATCTCAATTTATTATTTACACAGTAATTTACAAAAAAAAAAAAAAAAAAAAAAAAAAAAAAAAAAAAAAAAAAAAACAACAAGAACAAGTAGGTAGATACAAAAAAGAAAAAAAAATCGCTCACATGTGAATAATTACAAAAACGATAAAAATAATTAACACAATAAATTTATTATAATATCTAGTTAAAATATTTGCATATGCTTACAAGTTTCATCCAACTTGGACCTAATCGCATTCGAGAAACACCATTAACTATTCATGTTTTTCAGTTACCTACATTATTTGGAGTGCAGGAAATCTTATAATTATAAATTTTCAGACGCTGAAATTCCGAAAAAGTACGTGCTTGGTGCTCCATCTGATTGGTACAAAAGTTACCATTTACAGAATA
>NW_007385137.1:4092-12710 GCF_000475195.1 Diaphorina citri
AAATCATTGTATTCACTGAGGATCGAGCAGACATTTGAGCATTTGTAGTGAATTTTAATTGTGACAGGCATAAAATAATTTACACGCTGTACTACACTGTGTAACTCAGTTGTAGCGTGCACATAACAGAGGTGTATCACCACACCACTCCTGTGTTCAGCAGCTTGTCCTGATAGAGATAACACGGTGAGATGAGTTGCAGGTCTGCGACTTGAGTCGGACGTTCTGCAGACAAGGGTAGTACAATCTCGTACATACTGGAATATTATGGAGTATTATGAGGTAAATTTGTATAATATAATATAATGTTGTCATTTTTGGTTAATTATCATCATTTGAAAAAACACAAGAAACACATTGGTTATCATTAGATAGCTCCATTTCTCAATCGATCACGAAGTAGTGATGTTTGACATTGTGGTTAAATCTACAATGAAGAGTCGAACTAATACATGTGACACACTTCTCCTAGTGTTTATGAATATGATGAATAAGGCCATGAAGCTCGGTTGCCAATGGCAGATAAATAACCCCTTGTCAACCAAAAAACCCTCTAGCACGTTTAAGCTCTTTTACAGTTATGATATCCTCCTTAAAAAAAAAAACCAAAAAAAAAATCCCAACTGTGAGCTGTCCTTTGAAGCAATCCATCTTCATATCAACCTAATCCAGATATTTGAAGGTCTCCTTTGAGGTGTCTTAGTTTTCTATCCCCCAGTGAGCACTCTGCCCACAAGACACATTTTTGGATTAAAGCTTTGTTTCAGGGTCTTGTTCTGAACCAGTTTGGGTTCCGATAGGGACTACACCGGGTACTTTGTTTAGCATACTCTTCCATTGGCCTAAGAAATATATACGGAGAAAAACATTCATGTTTCACGGAATACAGTAAAAACCCGAAGAACAATAATGGCCCTGAACTCACTGAACTGTCACTCCTTCATACAATGAAGGGTATGTGGTCCAACTTTCTTCTGCGACCTTGGTGGGGACAGGATTGCTACTGCTCCTTACATTTCTGATTCTTTGTAGGCTACCTAGTCCCTTAAACTAGATTGAAAGAATGGGGTCGTTAATGTGTGTAGTGGTGTGTGTTACTGCGAACGTCGGAGAGGGTAAAATCCCAACATCTACAACAAAGCGTTCGCGCTGTTATGACAATGAATCCCAAATGTTCACCCTGCCTCTGCAACGAGCAGTTTACCCTCAGCTTTCCAGTTGATTCTGCTGTTCCAATTTTTGTCCAGATATGATTCCAAAGTTATTCCGTTCCACAAAAGGAACATGTTTCATCCTGAAAAAGAATGGCCAGAACAAACATTGAAATAACTCTACGTATTACTTGCAGCACCACCCCTCACACGCCCAAGTTCCCTGGAGGGAAAACACGCTACTCCTCTTTCTTCATGCCACTGCGTCTTTAGGTCATGAAGTTGCGGATGGGTAATTAACTGGTCCATAACCTACATACATTAAGTAGATGGCCAGGGAAAAGATACCACGAGACTCATATTTGTTCATCTCACAATTACAAAACAAATTTTCACTTCATTAGGTTACCTTACCTTGCACAAAGCCTGCATGGATGGTCGGTTTCGTGCCTGCGAGTGTCCAACAGTATTGCTTCGCTTTTTCAACAAACCATGATTAGGCAACTTTCCCTGAAACCAGAAATTTCTCACCATTTTTTGGCCTGATTGGGGCCTTTTGCTCCTTTTTGACAAAGTTCCTACAGTTTACTCAAGCTAGAATGAATTTTTTAAAGCCATACTTACTATCTATAAATACCCAGAACATAAATTGATTAAATAATTTACCTGTGGAAGTCAAAGACCAGGAACCCACTGAACTGCTACTGCTGATGTCCCAAATTGAAAGAAAAACCAAAATCCCCACTACACGTTATAGAGCTGTCTTAGATCACCATCAGACTCTCCCCCATTCTGCAAATCAAAATTAGTTAGACTTTATCCTTATCAGCATCTTTTCTTACAAGCTTACAACCCTTATCTCCTTATCGGTGCTTCTACGCTTTTCCCCTTTTTCCTACTTTTTTTTTACAACAATGTCCTAAAATAGTGAACTTTGGCGCCGTACTTAGGATCTTTAAGTAAACGCAACACGCAAATTGCATAACTACCCCCTTGATTGAAATAAAACGCCCTTCAAAAAGGGGTAGTTATGCAATTGCGTGTTGTTTACTTAAAATTCCTAGTACGGCGCCCAAAATTCATATTTAGGACATTTGTAAAAAAAAAGTAGAAAAGCCCAAAAGGTAGAAGCACCGATAAGAGATAAGGTTGTAAGTTGTCAAAGAAAAGACTCGATAAAGATAAATCGAAACTAATTTTTGATTTTGAGAATGGGAAGTCTATGGTGATCTAAGACAGCTCTATAAACTATACGTCCCGGATTTTGGGTTTCTTCTTCAATTTGGACACCCGCAGTAGCACGTTCATGGGTTCCTGTTTTGACCTTCCACAGGTAAACCTTATTTATAATTTATGTTCCTTATTTAATAGATGCGTAAGTATGGTTTAAATAATTCATTCATAGTTGAAACAGTAAAACTGCTAGAACTCTTTCAAAAAGAGCAAAAGCCAAATCAGGGCAAAAGATTATCTGACGAAAATTTTCTCGTTTCAGGGAAAGTGCTAATCATGGGTTTTGAAACAAGCGAAGCAATACTGCTTGTGACATAGAAGGCACAACCACATCCATCAGCCTTTGTGGAAGGTAGGTACACCTAATGAAGTAAATTTGTTTAGTTGTAATTGTGAAGATGAAAATATGGTCTGTGTATCTTTTCCTTGGCATCTACTTAAAGATGTAGGTATGACCAGTCGTAATTACCAATCGCAAACTCATGATCCCTAAGAACCAGTGGCCATAAAAGAAAGAGGATAGCTGTTTTCCCTCCCCAGGGAACTTGGGCTCGGTGTGAGGTGGGTCTGCAAGTAGTTAATACCTAGAGGTTATTTCAATGTTTGTTCTGGCATTTCTATTTTCAGGATGAACTGTTTCCCTTTTGTGAAGAATAACCTTGGAATCATATCTGGACAAAAATTGGAACACAGATCAACTGAAGCTGGACATTAAACTTCTTGCAGAGCAGGTAACATTTGGATTCATTGTTTAACAGCCTAAGCTTTTTTTTAATGTTGTGTATTTTACCTTCCATTCAGTAACACACTACCACCTACACACATTAAACCATTCTCAATCTAGTTTAAGAATAGGTACCTACAAAGAATCAGAAAATTAAGGAGTGCAGTAGCAATCTGTCCCACCAAGTCAAGAAAGTTTACCACATACCTATCATTGTATGAAAGGAGTGACAGTTCAGTGAGTTCAGGGGCCCATTATGTTCTTCCGGGTTTTTTACTTATTCCCGTGAAACCATGAATGTTTTTTTCTCTATATAATTTCTAGCCCAATGAAGGATATCCTAAACAAGTTACCCAATGTAGTCCCTATCAACCAAACTGGTTCAGAACAAGACCTGAAACAAAGCTTAATCCAAAATGTCCTTGTGGCAGATGTCACTGGATAGAAAAACTAAAGCACTCAAAACCTTGCAAGGTATATCTGGATTAGTGGATATGAAGATGGATTGCTCAAAGGACAGTAAGTTGGATTTTTTTTTTCTTTTTTTTTTCTAAAGGACTTATCATAACTGCTGTAAAAAAGTGTATAACGGCTGAGGGTTTTTAGTGACAGGGGTTTTATCTGCCATTGGGCAACAAGCTTCATGCGCTATTCACATTTTCAAACACAAGATTGTCCAGTGGTCACCCAATTCAGATTTCTAACAACCACATGCAACATCACCTTAACTTCAGTGATCCATTGGGGAATGGGAGCATTCAATGTGACACAATTGCCACTGGTTTTTCAAATGAGATAATTAATCCAAAAATTGAAAAATTTATTATTAAACAAATTACCTATTAATACTTATATTCCAGTATTTACGAAGATGTCTACCCTTGTCTGCAGAAGTGGAAGGCTGCAGGACTCAAACTCTACATTTACTCATCAGGAAGTGTAGAGGCACAGAAGTTGTGTTTTGGACACACCCTGTATGGAGACCTGTTACACGTGAGTACCCTGTATATTTTATGCCTGTCCAAATAATACAAGTCATGCTCAATGTTGCTCATCCTCAGTGATCAATGACTTAACTGGAGGTCACATTAATTAACATTTTTGACCTCTTAAAGTGGTTTGTTGATAATTCTCCTTTACAAAGGCTCCAAGAACACATATTTTGCTCAGCTCTTCATACAAATGACCATAATTTTATTACAAGAGTAAAAAATAAATAAATAATCTTTGGTTGAGTATTCAGTCATTGGTGTACCTAACATGACTGTTTTTCTTTCCAGTTATTTTCCGGCTACTTTGACACCAGTGTTGGATCCAAGGTGGAATCTGCTAGTTATCAGAATATTCTCACCCAGATCAATTGTGATGCAGACCAGGTTATCTTCCTTACCGATATGAACAAAGGTAAGATCTGTCTGCCTTATAAGCACTAGGTCGTGGGTTCAATTCCCACCTGGGGTGGATTTTATCCTAAACAGATGAGGTTCGTTCTCGGAACGGCTGGCTTTCTCCTATCTCTTTGTTTTCGGGATGATAAGAACCCCGATCGTTAAAAATATTAGCATAAACAGTTTATTTACCATTAATACATTTCTTTAAAAAGTGCCTTGTAGCCTTGTTCACTTTTTCCTCCTTTTCATTAATTTCATGATTTGACCATTGTTTACAAATTCCCTTATTTATTCACATAAGCCCTAGTTTATTTACATGAGCCCTTATTTATTTGCAGAAGCCGAGGCTGCCAATGCAGCAGGTATCACCCCCATACTTCTCACCAGGGACACCCCATCCTCCTCCACTGCCCAATTCACTCAAGTGTCAAGCTTTGACCAGATCAGCGTAGAATGTTCCTAACCAGGTAAGTAATTACAATCCAGGTTGAGCTGTGTCCACACAGTCGACGCCGTCGACTATACACTGCCTCGACAACATCGATCCACCTCTTGACCTCGTCGGTCGGCGTCGACTTTGTGTGGACACAGCTTTAAGTTTGGGTCGGAGAATTTTTCCAAACACAACCAAGGCCGTATTTAGGGGGGCCGCCCTCCTTCCTGACCTTCATTTCCTCCTTTACTGTAGGCCAGACTCCAAAGACTTGACCACTCTTGCTGATTCATATGTGTACATTCCAAATTTCAATTAAAAATGGAAATGAGTATTTATTTATTTAAGTAGATTATTTCAAATGAAAATACGTCTTTTTATTTATTTTAATAAATTTAATAGGAAATAATTTATTTTAATGTAACTTGAACAAATAAACCATCAATGTACTTTTAAATATTTCGTTACTATTAGTATTTTTGCATAATAAATTCTTCTTACATCAAAAAATTGATGTATTTGCCATCGAAAATTTCGTTTGCTATTGTACCTACTATGAATCTCTTAATTTCAGAGAAATTCGAATGGACTGTAAAGTTGGAGTTTCTTTATTAAATTTCCCCCCATTTTTTTCCCCTGGGTCATTTTTTATTTATTTTATTTTAAAAATAACCATTATTGAAATTATATTTTATTTAAAAATTAATATAAATCAAATAAATATTCTCACAAAGTTTCCAAATATTTTACATTTCAAATTTACGCACATATCTGGTTCTAATATCCAGATTAAAAGTCAGCAAATAATATATCACAATAATAGTAAAATGTACAATAATAATAAAGTATATACCTATTTATAGAATAATTATAGATAATAAAATATAAAAATTAACTGGAAGAAAATAGGAGTGTATGCAGATAATCGAGGTTTAAAAGTTTCCCTTTATTACCGATGTCGTAGCTAGAAAGATGCCGGTAAATGTTACTGTGGGAGTAAAGGAACTTTTTTGTCAATTTTATTGTGGTACTAGAAACTTAGGTTCCTATCTACGATTCTTTTTCCTTCCCCATTTGCCATATATTCGTAACATTCATAAGTTCAAAACCTTTCTTTGCATACTCAATAGAAAGTAAATTTGCAATGGAAAATAATCCATGGGGGAGGGGAAATTTTGGTGAGCAAAATAAATCTTCTGTTGCCCAAATAGGTCCATATTTTGTACCTCTAAAGCTAAAGAATATCAAATATTTACATTTTTTCCACATTTCGCTACACCGATTTTCGCAAAAATATAAATTGTCTGGGTATCTTTAAAATTGAAAATTGCGAAATATTGTTTCCCCTAACTAGTAAAATACAAAACCTTTCTTTGCATACTCATTAGAAGGTAAATTTACAATGGAAAATAATCCATGAGGGAGGGGAAATTTTATTGTGTACCTCTAAAGCTAAAGAATATCAAATATTTACATTTTTTCCACATTTCACTACACCGATTTTCGCAAAAATATAAATTGTCTGGGTATCTTTAAAATTGAAAATTGCGAAATATTGTTTCCCCTAACTAGTAAAATACTTCCCCCATGGCAAAAGTTCTTCTTCAAATACTTATTTTATTAACAAAGTCTAAATCTCAATTTATTATTTACACAGTAATTTACAAAAAAAAAAAAAAAAAAAAAAAAAAAAAAAAAAAAAAAAAAAAAAACAAGGAGGGAGATAAAAAAAAAAAAAGAAAAAAAAATCGTCACATGTGAATAATTACAAAAACGATAAAATAATTACAACAATAAATTTATTATAATATCTAGTTAAATTATTTGCATATGCTTACAAGTTTTCATCCAACTTGGACTAATTATTCGATGAAAACACCATTACTATTCATGTTTTTCAGTTACCTACATTATTGGAGTGCAAGGAAAATCTTTATAATTATAAAATTTTCAGACCTTGAAATTCGAAAAGTACTTGCTCTGGTGCTCATCTGATTTGGTACAAAAGTATTACCATTTATCAGAATATCTGCTTATCTCCGACGAAACCAAGGTAATCTGGTTTCCGCTGGTTATTTTTCCCCTGAGAATCTATTTATTAGACTCATCCAGTGGAACTACAGCCTTACAAACAGCGTCCATTCTGGGTATGCAGTATGCTATAAAATCATCAAAATATGTATCTCCGAGGCTCTGAGGAGCCTATTTCAAGATCTGACAAATTTCAAGCCTTTTTAAAGGACTTCTTTACAAACAAAAAGCGGGTGTTCAGTTTCGACTGACGGCAATAGTTTCACAGCGCCTCAGACACGGTCCAAATTTTCTCATGTCAGAATCGTGTAGTTGTGACGACAGGCTGAGATGATGTTTGGGAGGGAGTGCAGTTGCTGCTGTTGCAGGAATTGTGCTCCAGGATGGTTTCCAACTTGGACTGTAACAGAGAATGGTCATAGGAGCATGAATTGAAAGTATTTGGGTCGCCGAGCCGCACCGTTCCAGTGAATAATCCAGAAGTTGATTAATAGCCAGGTCCACAAAGTGAGTATACAACTCGGGTTAAGTTTAACTCTCGGATTAAGCAATCTGGTTGATTTTTAAAATTTTCAAAAAATTTTGGTCAATAAGATTTCTTAAACCGAGATTTTTCTTTAAAACTTAAACGGAGATTTTTTAACTCACTTTGTGGCCCCGGAGGAACGGAAATTTGAGATGTGTAAAAAGAGAAAATTCACAAATGATTAAACAAAATCTACAACTTTAAAAAATGAACCAACTACTCCTATGGCCCTTGTTTTGACATTATTTAAACACATTTACTCTCCCTCCCTACTTCCCTTACTTAACATCTCTAACCCTACCTCCCTCCTCTGTCATATAACAAGACTCTTCCCTCCCCTCTTATTCTCCATCACTAGTTACTCCCTTAATATCTCCCACCTCTCCTACCTCACATAAGGGAGTATCATCCTCCCCCTCATAGGGAGTATGTACCTATCTTCCCTCCCTGCTCCATCATATAAGGAGCCTCTTGCCTCCTATCCATCTGACCCACCTACTCACATGTTGCATATGAAAGGTTTCGTTCCCACGTGTTGGGGTGTTATTTTAAGATTTCCTAGCGAGCCTTGCTCCCAGCCTGTTAAGCTGATTATCACCAATCAAAAATAGTGCAAACTAGAGTGACATTAGCCAGTGTCGGAATAATGTTAATTCTGGGAACGGCTAGCTTGGTGCGTACCTGAATGGGTAACCGTCTGCGCACACTTTCAATGCTGCTATTTCAGGGTGACAGTTTTAAGGTACACCAATGACAGAGATTAAGTGCTCCAATTCTGAATCAGAATAGAAAGAAATAGGTTTAATTAGGTCTTACTTGAATTTTCTTTACTCAATTTTTCTGTTGTTGAGTTTTCTATTTTAGTTTAGTCTTTCAAGGTGTGTCCAAACATAGTCGACCAGCCGTCAATCGACGAGGTGAATCTGTTATCAAGGTAGTGTGGATGGTTCAGTTGTCGATCGATGGCCGGTCAACTATGTATGGACACACCTTTAGAGTAGTTTATTTATTAGCTAGTCACTAGGCATTAGTTACGTTTAGCGTCCTGTTCTGTTTTCATCTAATTTCTGTAAAACACACATGCATTCTACTTTAACTTTAGCTAGTTAACGTTGTTAGCACTCGTAGT
>NW_007385138.1:0-1162 GCF_000475195.1 Diaphorina citri
TGATATTTGAAAGCTACCAACAGAGTCATGAAAAACGAAGAATTTTTTTTTTCGTTTCTTTTGAAAAATGCTCCGGATCCATGTGGGAATTAATAAAATGTGGGATTTTTTTGTATATTTTTTCCCTCATCATCGACTTTTGTACCTTTTCGTCGGTAACTTCTACCAATGAAATTGTAGGGATTTTGTCGTACCCTGTATAATTTTTGGATTTTTTTCTACCAACGTTTGTAACTTCAGCGACGTCAGTTGGTCCAATTTTGATGAAATCTTCAGCACAGAGAGGAATCTTGCCAATTAGTTTTAGGTCTCCATTGGTCCATGCAATGGGCTTTTCCAATGTGCCACAATTTCTAGTCAACTTTTTACGTTTTCCACAAAATATTTGAAACACATTTCAATATGTGCTACCTCTTTAAAAGAATTTGAGATTAATGAGTGAGAGTGACTACTTACCTCTGAGGTGGTTTGGACAACCATCTATCTTAGGACGAAACACAACATTAACAAATACTGTTAGCATTAACAGATGTTCTTGACGTTATCCAGAAGGAAGAAACACAACATTAACAAATATTGTTAGCATTAACAGATGTTCTTGACGACTTGACGTTATCCAGACTACAAAACCTTACTTCTAGACTGCATACGAGTGGAAAATTACGAACTGGAAAATCTCCAAACTCCAAAAAAAAAAAAAAAATATTCTCCAGAATACTCCAAATAGATAGTCCAGATTTTCCTAATTTCCTCGGACGAAACACAACATTAACAAATACTGTTAGCATTAACAGATGTTCTTGACGTTATCCAGACTACAAAACCTTACTTCTAGACTGCATACGAGTGAACGAGTGGAAAATTACGAACTGGAATACTGGAAAATCTCAAATCTCCCAAAAAAAAATATAAAAAATATTATTCTCAAGATTCCAGATTTTCCTTTTTGTTTATGGAGTTTTCCTGGTTTTTTTTTTTTTTTTTTTTTTTTACGCGCCCCCGCTTCTACGACTTCTAGATACCGCGATAAATCGATTTAAAAAATACCGGTAAATCGTGAACTTTGACGTCACGGCATACGCTTCCGTAGGCGATGACGTCATGATTCATGACTCCCGCTTCGTTTGTTTGTGCGCAAGCGTTTCTGCGCATTTTGACGTGA
>NW_007385138.1:2758-3297 GCF_000475195.1 Diaphorina citri
TTCGTTTTAAAACTTTTTCATTTAGTTTTTTTTTTTTTTTTTTATGTTTTTTTGGAACTTTACCTGTTTTTCTTTTGTTAAATCTATAATTATTACTCTTCAACAGTTGGTCCAATTTTGATGAAATCTTCAGCACATAGAGGAATCTTGCCAATTAGTTTTAGGTCTCCATTGGGCCATGCAGTGGGCTTTTCCTATGTGCCACAATTTCTAGTCAACTTTTTACGTTTACCACAAAATATTTGAAACACATTTCAATATGTGCTACCTCTTTAAAAGGATTTATCTACAAATACTCTTCAACAGTTGGTCCAATTTTGATGAAATCTTCAGCACTTTAGAGGAATCTTGCCAATTAGTTTTAGGTCTCCATTGGGCCATGCAGTGGGCTTTTCCAATGTGCCACAATTTCTAGTCAACTTTTTACGTTTACCACAAAATATTTGAAACACATTTCAATATGTGCTACCTCTTTAAAAGGATTTGAGATTAATGAGTGACTACTTACCTCTGAGGTGGTTTGGACAACCATCTATCTT
>NW_007385139.1:0-3297 GCF_000475195.1 Diaphorina citri
AAAGCCAGCAGGACGCGATTGTCCAGATGGTCACCCATCCGGATTCTAACCACGTGCAACGTTTCCTTAAGGGATCCTTTGGGAACTGCTACATTCAAAGTGCTATCGCAGCAGCTGGTCTCCTGAAATTGAATTCCAGTTTGGGTGAAGGCATGGAGAGAATATCGAAACATAGAAATGTGAAATGAGAAACATGGAATAAGAAGAAGGAGAAACATGGAAATGTGGAATAAGAAGGAGAAACATGGAAATATGGAATAAGAAGAAGGAGAAACATGGAAATATGGAATAAGAAGAAGGAGAAACATGGAATAAGAAGAAGGAGAAACATGGAAATATGGGATAAAAAGAAGGAGAAATATGGAATAAGAAGAAGGAGAAACATGGAAATATGGAATAAGAAGAAAGAGAAACATGGAAATATGGAATAAGAAGAAGGAGAAATATGGAATAAGAAGAAGGAGAAACATGGAAATATGGAATAAAGAGAAGGAGAAACATGAAATAATGGAATAAAATGGTTTTTTCTCCCTCTAACTGCTGTCAATATAACGAGACAGAGGATTGGCAACATTACATTGGAGAGAGAAAGAAGAAGAGAGCATTTTGAGAAAGGACATGGGTGGAAATTTAAGTTCACTGGTGTACTATTCACTGAAGAAGCTCAGGGCATTAAGCAGGGTGTTTACTTCTCATTTTAAATTTAAATGCTCTCAAAAGTTAATCTTTCTTAGTCGTGAAATTTTCTAATGCAGATGAAAATGATGAAATACTTTCTTTCCTATAGGATAAGGAAAGTAATAGACGGGAATAAATCTTTGTTATTTTGACTGTTTACAATCGAATTGGAGTTTTTCGCCTCAACATTTCCTTCCTATAGGATAAGGAAAGTAATAGACGGGAATAAATCTTGGTTATTTTGACTGTTTACAATCGAATTGGAGTTTTTCGCCTCAACATCTTACGAGGGGGTTACCTGTCCCAAGCTAGAACAGCTGTTTCGGACCTGTTAGTCCTCATGAGCTGGCCATAGCCATTTGGTGACTCTCAGAAATAATAATGTTCCTTCCTATAGGATAAGGATTACTTTCCTTAGACGGGAATAAATCTTTGTTATTTTGACTGTTTACAATCGAATTGGAGTTTTTCGCCTCAACATCTTACGAGGGGGCTACCTGTCCCAAGCTAGAACAGCTGTTTCGGACCTGTTAGTCCTCATGAGCTGGCCATAGCCATTTGGTGACTCTCAGAAATAATAATAAAAGATAATAATGGACGTTAAGAGCTCAATGATCTCTCCTTTAAATGAGAAAAAAAAGAGATAAAAAATCTGCCATGTCGAAAATCTAAAATTAAGGTACCACACTAGAATAGGGGATGACATTAGTGAACGAAGGAAAAGATAAAAGATAATAATGGACATTAAGAGCTCAATGATCTCTCCTTTAAATGAGAAAAGAAAGAGATAAAAAATCTGCCATGTCGAAAATCTAAAATTAAGGTACCACACTAGAATAGGGGATGACATTAGTGAACGAAGGAAAAGATTAAAAGAAGGACGGAGTGGAGAAAAAGGAGGAGAAGAAAGGAAGAGGACGTAAAGCTAATTTCACCACAATTTCCTTTATACTAAGCTTCAAAATTTCGCTTAGTGGTAAAATTGTACAGCAAAACAAAAGTTTCTTCTAGGACGGAGTGGAGATAAGGGAAGAGAGGAGAGAAGGAGAAGAAAGGAAGATGACGAAAAGCTAATTTCACCACAATTTCCTTTATACTAAGCTTCAAAATTTCGCTTAGTGGTAAAATTGTACAGCAAAACAAAAGTTTCTTCTTTTTTTTTTACTTTCCTTATCCTATACCTATAAAAGAAAATTAATGGTAGGTATTCCATAGTCAGTTCCCTTTAAGTGCATTGACCATGTTCCCGTTTTCCGCGATTTGTTCGCGGTATCCGAATATTTGAGTTCATTCAAAGTTTCACTCAAAGAAGAAAACGAAATTTTGAGACAAAGATGCAACTCGAAACTTTTGGTTAAGATCGGTGCAGCGGTTGACGGTATTTCGGCAGCTTTTTGACCGCTTTCGGCTCTCCTGAATCATTAGGATAAGGAAAGTCGTGTGCTGTTCACACCAGATTTTTTCCGTTGGGTTGCTAAAAAAAAGTTGACTGGATTTTTAGTTTCTATGGATACTTTTTTTACCTTCTTATTTTGCTGACTCGAATCCCCGCTAAGAAATAGACTTCTCTCACTCTCCTCCTTTTGCTCTTATTATATTTATCTCTCTCTCTCTTTCTCTACAACTTCTCTCATTCTCATCCGTTTCTCCTATCTCTATCTCCTTCTTTCTCTTTGTTTCTCTGTCAAGAAGTGTACTTCTCTTTTATTTCTTTTGCTTTCTTTCCTTCTCTTTCTCTCAACTTTATTCTTTACCTCTCCATCTCCTTCTTTCTCTTTTCTATGTCAAGAAATAGACGTCTCTCTCTCTTTCTCTCTCTCTCTCTTTCTCTTCTTTCACTCAACTTCTCCTCTTCTGCTCCTACATTCATTCTTTCGCTTCTCTTTCCTCCCTCTGTCGTACTTTGTTTTCACCCCACTCTGTTTTATGATTTCGGACAGTTTCACATGTGTCTAATATTCCCAGGAGTTTAGGTACGTCATGAGTTGTCAGTGTTTTGGACACCCCCACTAAAACACACAGAGAGAGAGAGGGAGGGAAGGATAGAGAGAGAGAGAGGGAGAGAGAGGAGTACTCGAAGAAGACAAGAGAGAATGGTCGATGTACTCTCCGAATAAAACATAATGGAGCAGTTGCAAATGGGTAAAAATTATTTATAAATGATCGATTCCTACGTAAAAAAGTAGTGAAAAATCCAAATCTGAGGTCAAAACTCCGAAACAATAATTATTGTAAAAGGTCGAAAATTCAATTTTCATTTTCCGTTCTAAGGAAAGAGTTGAAAGATGTGTGACGTCAGACTTCAGGCAGTTGCCTCGCTAGGTAGCGCCAGTATGCAAGCGCGCTTGCGGAGGAGCAGCGATTTTTGGTCGAAAATTTCCTATCTTAAAATACTCCCCATGTAATGAGGGATCATTAAAAAGTGTCCAAAAATTGAACTTTTTTTTTTTGAAAAATTTTCTAAGTCCAAAATCGACCGCCTAAGGCGGTCAATTTTCGACCAAAAATTTCCTATCTTAAAATACTCCCCGTGTGATAAGAAATCATATAAAGTATGAAAAAAATTGTTTTTTTTTTTTGAAAATTTTTCTAAGTCCGAAGTTTGAAGCAACATTGACT
>NW_007385140.1:0-4945 GCF_000475195.1 Diaphorina citri
TTTGTTTTTACTTTTTCCCTCTTTCTATTCATATCCTAATATAGCTTAAGTACATAACCACAATCTTATTCATTCTACTCAAGGTTGGTACCTA
This sequence comes from Diaphorina citri, assembly GCF_000475195.1. Taxonomy (NCBI): domain Eukaryota; kingdom Metazoa; phylum Arthropoda; class Insecta; order Hemiptera; family Psyllidae; genus Diaphorina; species Diaphorina citri. The sequence goes on from NW_007385140.1 coordinate 95, forward strand.
CTGTATTTTTTATAAATTTTCATTATCATTAGTTGTTATTGGTTCTTGTATTTTGAATTCTACTATTTTGGTCTCTCTAGTTATACAGTTGTCATTTTACTTTTTTTTATTCTGTATTGTATACCTATTGTAATGTTTATTATTATTTTATTATTTTTCTTCTTTTTTTACATTCTTATTTATAGAGAAGAGGTGTTTGTTGTATATGTAAATACAAAAATTTATTATATTTTTTAAATTTGTTGGATATTTAATTTTAATTGATTTTCCACTATTGATGGAACAATAGTTTCTTTAACAGCATGTGTCACAATTTGTAGTTAACAACAAAGAGATAGTATGAAAAGCAACCACTAGGTTTACACACCAGGGGACCATGGTTCAATTCCAGGGAGAGTCAAAGAACAATAGTTTCTTTAACAGCATGTGTCACAATTTGTAGTAAACAGTAACAAAGACCTGGAGGACTTTCTTATGCTGGATAGTATGAAAAGCAACAAAGAGATAGTATGAAAAGCAACCACTAGGTTTACACACCAGGGGACCATGGTTCAATTCCAGGGAGAGTCAAATTTTATTCAACTCTGTGCTAGAAATACAAGTTCATGGTGTATTCTAGGCTTTCTATTTGTTGGTAAAAAAGAAAAAAATCAACAAAAGACCCAGTGAGGTACCTACTTCCCAGCCAGGCTTCCTTATTTTTGCTCTCCTAAACAAGCTTTAAACATTTTACCCTGTTACTAGGCTACCTAAGTACAGTACCTACTAGCCACATTATTTACAAAGGAACTGAGAATGGAAATAAATATCACTTCTACATGTTAAACATTGTGTCACAATTTGTAGTTAACAACAAAGAGATAGTATTAAAAGCAACCACTAGGTTTACACACCTGGACCATGGTTCAATTCCAGGGAGTCAAATTTTATTCAACTCTGTGCTAGAAATACAAATTCATGGTGTATTCTAGGCTTTCTATTTGTTGGTAAAAAAAAAGAAAAAAATAAACAAAAGACCCAGTGAGGTACCTACTTCCCAGCTAAGCTTCCTTATTTTTGCTCTCCTAAACAAGCTTTAAACATTTTACTCTGTTACCATGACTATAAGGCTACCTAAGTACAGTACCTACTAGCCACATTATTTACAAAGGAACTGAGAATGGAAATAAATATCACTTCTACATGTTAAACATCAAAAAAAGTACCTAGTCTAAACCATTGGTTCTCTGGGTTAGTCTGTTTGCTATGAACATAGATATATCAATAAACCTATCTACACAATTCACAATACAAGTTTCTGTCTTGCTGTCCAATCTTTGGCCTGGTTTGTCTGTCATACACTTGTCCCAGCAAATATCGTTGAATTCAAACATCTGAAACATAGGGAAGAAGTGCAAAATATAGTGCAAAATGTGGCTGGAAAAAGCCAAGAGCATAAATTATGATTTTTTTTTTCCTTTATGGAATAAAAAGTCAGAAAATTAGCAAAGGTTGTGTGCGAACGGCGTCTATTCTTAAAATTTTGTAGCCAAAACTAAATATCAGCCCAAAGCAATCACCCTAGGGCTGACAAAAAAAGGCTGACCCTATCTAAACACGGGAAAAGGCAAAGAAAAAGTCAGGAATTCTGCAGAGTTTCTCATGGAATGAACCCTAGGACCAACATATCTCACATAGACAAGTATTTACCTACATGTTCACAATACACTTACTTGTGCTGTCATTTTTGCTTTCTCCCGTTCCAGCATAAGAAAGTCCTCCAGGTCTTTGTTACTGTTTGCCTTCAGGCCACTCGTAGAAATACGTGCGAAGGCATGTATTCTTAAAATTTTGTAGCCAAAACCAAATCTCAGCCCAAGAGTGATTACCCTAGGACTAATAAAACACGTTGACCCTGTCTAAAAATGGGAAAAGGTGAAGAAAAAGTTGGGAATTCTGCAGAGTTAACTTGAAGAATGGGCCCTTAGGACTAAAGTATCTCATGTAAACAAGTGTATTATTCCACAATACCACTTACTTGAGCAGTCATTTTTGCTTTCTCCCGTTCCAGCATAAGAAAGTCCTCCAGGTCTTTGTTGCTGTTTGCCTTCAGGCCACTCGTAGAAATACTGCCATCATCAAAATTCAACCCTGAATCCACAAAAGACATGGTGCTTTAGGTACTAGTATTTGAACTTATTTTGTTAGTGAATTTTTACTTTCTATTTGACTTGGCTTGTTAAAATGATGAAATACTGGAAAACTATTGAGTAGTAATATTACACAAAGCAAAACAAAAAGGATGTTTTAATCTGGCCTCAATATGATCAGTTTCAGTTTTCAGTGAACAACCTTTTCTAACTTCTGCAGTGAGCTTTTATTTTCTGAATTGAAGAAGGTTAAAAAAAATAAAATAATCACAAAATTTCTCCACTTCCGCAAAATGAAATTTTAAAAGTGAAAGTTCAAACTGTTCAAATAATTCGCGGTCATTTTTCTTATCGAATGACAGGAAAGAACTACGGTAGCCTTTTGAAGACGTCTACCGTAGTTTATAGAACAAGAGCATTGCGATCGATGGATATTGCGTATTGCTGATAAAAGTGAAGCCCAAAGATCCAGCCTCATTCACTCAGCGCAAGCGCTATCGCTAGGTCGCGAGTTCGATTCCCGCCCGATGCGAACTTTATCCGAAACAGATAAGGTTCGTTCTCGGAACGGCTGGCTTTCTCCTATCCTGTCTTCCTTCTCTCTTCACTTTTGGGACGATAAGGCCTTAGCAGTTACAGTTCCCTCTATCAAACCAATCGATCAAACTGATCGTTACAACCCATATAATAGACAGTACCTAAATTGCATTATTCAGCTCTAGCTCTCGTATAAGCTGCGGGGGTGGGATCCTAAGCACCCGAATTTGGTCGCTTAGGGCCCCCAAACGATACATTCAGGAGGCCCCAAATGCATATAATTTCGAGCGTACACGGTATACCCCCCTTGACCGCGGGGACCCCAGGCAAAATCTTGTAGGGGAGGCCTAAAAAACCATAAACTCCATTGTCTCTGTCTGGCTCTCCACAATACTTTTTTTTCGGCCCCTGCCCGAGGGAAGTTTGAGGCCAGTGGCCACAAAGTGAGTTTATAAACTTGGTTTTAAGTATCTGATTGATTGATTTTTAAAAATTCCATTTTTTTTTATTTTTTTTTTTTAGCAAATCAGATTGCTTTGAATCGAAAATAAAACTTTAACGGAGTTTAAACTCAATTTGTGTCCCCCGGCCTCAAAAGAACAAAAAAATCAATCTCCTACGTTTTTCAAAATAAATGAAACTTGGTAAGCCCCGTTCTTGGCTTCACTTCAATATCGTTCTAGGAATACTTTTTTATATGTTCGCGTGTCATTTAAAGAGACGAAATGGCTGTCTCTAGATGCTACACGAGCGAACCTGCCAGATGTCGCATAAGTTAGACATCATAACATTGTAGGTAGTGATGTTCGTATAAAAAAGGAAATTTTAAAAAATACCACCACTGTACTACCTTTCTTAGTAGAGCGACCTGTCAACAGTGAAGGGGCAGTAATCGGGACTTTAACGTTTTCCGCTTTTATGTGTAACCCATGAGGATGGTTTAGTGTTAGGGGTACTACAAAGTAGGTCGGGACACTACAGCGCGAACGTGTGCGAATATGTGAGAGCTTAGGAACACTTGACATTCTTAAGTCGCTTCTTTTGATTAATTCTGAAGGGTTAACTAAAAAAGGTTTCGAGGTGGTGGAGAGGGAGAAGGAAAAGGACCGTACTTGCGTTCTCTTGGGTCTTTTTAGTTGACTGTATCTTGTTCACCTTAAAAATAATTCGTAACAAGAAAAATGTTAAATTATTGTAGAAGTTGGCACATACTTGAGATCCCACATACTCCTAGTTTGATGACAGTATCTTAGCCTACCTACTTTTTATTGATTTCTCGTACCTGTCTCTGTGTCAGACTTGTGAGAGGCTTGCTTGAGTTTTCCTATAAAATATCTACACGTTACTGTTGAGAACACACGAACAGATTAGGTTTTATCACAGCGGTGACACCAGTGAAATCCATAAAGGTATTACACTTACCTTTAAAGGATCATGTTACCTAAGGTGACCCAGTGAGAAGACCATTGGGGTGTGTCCAGGAATGCAAGATTATTATTTTACAGTTCAGTCGGATCTAAAGATGAATGGTAAACGATCTAGTTTTCCGTGATGAGTACTATATTTCACCTAAACAACCTTTTTTTTCATGAGCTCTCTGAACGGTAAACTTTCAGATATCCCACCCTTCTCTAGGACGTAAAGTTGTCGTTAAACATCGAGATAGTAAATGTACCCTTTCATTATTATTGTTTCTTACGTGCCAATACTTTTCTTTTCAAAGGTTGTTAGTTTTCTATGAATGTCGAAAATTTCGCCGATGGGGATAGGGAAGCAAGTACAAAGATTGGCTTGCTGAGAAATTAATTTATGCATTTTCTTTGTGAAATTATATGAATTTATGGTGCCCTCACGGGTAATTGCTAAATAAAATTATTGTGTTAAAAATATGCCTTAAAAAAATTTTTGATTATTATATTGATGTGATCTCTTATATGTGACTTGAATTGATCTTACTGTATTTTTAGTTATTTAAAGACGTTACGGCAGAAGATTTGCCGCTGACGCGGGGGGCTTTTCGGGTTTTTGATGGGAAAAGGAAGAAGTCTGCTTTTTCAAGCGTTTTTTCTCTTCTTTTTTTTAAGCTGACTAAAGGCTTTCGAGAGGCTTGCTTTGTGTTTTTACATTTTGTTTTTAAGTCGACACACTATTATAGCGGTGGTTCTTCCATTTTGTACGCTACCTG
>NW_007385140.1:10865-11875 GCF_000475195.1 Diaphorina citri
AGGCTTTCTATTTGTTGGTAAAAAAGAAAAAAATCAACAAAAGACCCAGTGAGGTACCTACTTCCCAGCCAGGCTTCCTTATTTTTGCTCTCCTAAACAAGCTTTAAACATTTTACCCTGTTACAAGGCTACCTAAGTACAGTACCTACTAGCCACATTATTTACAAAGGAACTGAGAATGGAAATAAATATCACTTCTACATGTTAAACATCAAAAAAGTACCTAGTCTAAACCATTGGTTCTCTGGGTTAGTCTGTTTGCTATGAACATAGATATATCAATAAACCTATCTACACAATTCACAATACAAGTTTCTGTCTTGCTGTCCAATCTTTGGCCTGGTTTGTCTGTCATACACTTGTCCCAGCAAATATCGTTGAATTCAAACATCTGAAACATAGGGAAGAAGTGCAAAATATAGTTGGTTGCTTTACGAAAATATCAACCTCACCCAGCCTGAGTGTGGCTGGAAAAAGACAAGAGCATGGTTGCTTTAAAAAAAATATCAACCTCACCCAGCCTGAGTGTGGCTGGAAAAAGCCAAGAGCATAAATTATGATTTTTTTTTTTCTTTATGGAATAAAGCAGAAAATTAGCAAAGGTTGTGTGCGAAGGCATGTATTCTTAAAATTTTGTAGCCAAAACTAAATATATCAGCCCAAAGCAATCACCCTAGGGCTGATTGAGGGCTGACAAAAAAAAGGCTGACCCCATCTAAACACGGGAAAAGGTGAAGAAAAAGTCAGGAATTCTGCAGAGTTACTCATGGAATGAGCCCTAGAACTAACATATCTCACGTAGACAAGTATTTACCTACATGTTCACAATACATTGCACTTACTTGGGCTGTCATTTTTGCTTTCTCCCGTTCCAGCATAAGAAAGTCCTCCAGGTCTTTGTTACTGTTTGCCTTCAGGCCACTCTTACTTGGGCTGTCATTTTTGCTTTCTCCCGTTCCAGCATAAGAAAGTCCTCCAGGTCTTTGTTACTGTTTGCCTTCAGGCCACTC
>NW_007385141.1:0-1731 GCF_000475195.1 Diaphorina citri
ATGAAAAATATGTATGGGTTGTTGATGCTATGATTGTCAAAATCGAACTAAAATGGTTTACATATGATAGATAGGAGACAACAAGAAAACTATGTTCAAATTCTAGATAATGGAATAGCACAATTCTCACTCATCAAATTATGCTGAAATATTAAAGAGTACTAAACAAAGGGAGAACGGGCTCTAGTCTTGATTTTCAATCATTACATGAAAGTTAAATCAAAAATCAAATCAATAATAATAATAAACTGAATATTAAACTAAACAAATTAGGTAGGTACTTAAGTACTGATTTTCTTTAACCACGATCGACTAAACTACGGGCTAAAAAATTCCCGGAGGGACGGGCCCAGCTTGTTTTATTCATGATTATAAGGTACATATCTTCTAATTACCTAGCTATTTGTGAGCGTTTGAATTTTTTCCGGAAGTTGTTGTTTGGTCGTAGAAATTTTCAAAAAGTATACAATGAATGTATGAATGTATATTTACAGTATATTTTTGACGACCTGTATATTTATCCTAATTATAGCTGAACGCTGAAATGAGCAAAATAAATTAGAGCGCCGCAGGCGAAAATTTTGGTCTACAATCTTGAGAAATCCAGTAAGTAAAATTTTCAGCGCCGCAGGCAATTTTTGAAAACTTTTTGTGTAGCCCCTTCAAGGTTGTATCCAAGAATTAGGTACATCAAAAATTAACTCGTGACAAGCATGAGGCACATATCTATTTATTTTTTTGAAAAATTTCGCCTGCGGCGCGGCGCTAAAAATTTGAAGTTCGATCAGACTGCATATCTGAAACGTTGTAGCCCAAAATGTTGTAGAAAAAGGTTCAAAATGTGTAGAAGTATTGCGCCAAAAATGAAAAAAAAACTACTAATTTCAGGAACATAATTTTTGAAAATTTTCGCCTGCGGCACTGAAGATTTGAAATTTGATTGGACTGCGATTCTGAAAGCGTGTACCACCCATATTAAAACAAAAATTGCCTGCAGCGCAGTTAATTTGTAATGAATGAGTAGATATCACCTACATCTTGTGGGAGCTCAAGCTCATAGATCAGAGAAAAAGAATTTAATGAACCCTAATTTTGAAAAAAATTCGCCTGCGGCGCAATTTATTTCTGGTGCAAATTGGGGATTCAAAAACCAAGGTCACAAAGAAAAAGATTGAGGAATTATTGATGTCGAACTGGCTAGCGGCCTAGGGCCATTACTGTTTGAAAAAATAGCCTGCGGCGCAGTTTACGCTGGATTCGTTTTTGTGGAACAGGTCAGCTCCCATGGCGTAGTGTCACTGCGCTCGCCTTGCACGCGGGAGACCCGGGTTCGATTCCCGGCGGAGTCAAGAAATTTGTATCATGCAAATGATTGATTCCGTGACTGGCTGTTGCGGGGCCCACTCAGCCTCGTGAGGAAAATGAGTAGCTATGACATATAAATGCGCATAGCGACCGGTGCCAGCATGGTAGGTAAACATTGGATTTTAGGATTATTGAGATATTGGGAAAAATCCTACAATGCTGCAGTGAGCACCAAAGTTGTGACATAAACATAATAACACAAAGAAACAGCATTTACATTGTAATAATAAAGGAAGGACGGACTAAAAATTGCGATTTACCCAGAGGGCCATCGAGAGATGTATTTTGGGAATTACTAGGATCATGGGCGTATCCAGCATCGGGTTTGGGGGGGGGGGAGGCCGCGGTTAACGGGTGGGACGCCCC
>NW_007385141.1:2487-3296 GCF_000475195.1 Diaphorina citri
GGGGGGGCGGCTCCCCCCCCCCCCAAAAAAAAAATACAAAAAGTATGCAACCTTGAAGGGGCTACACAAAAAAAAATTAAAAAAAATCGCTTGCGGCGCTGAAAATCTTAATTTTGGTGAGACTGGATTTCTCAAGATTGTACAGACCAAAAATTTCGCCTGCGGCGATCTAATTTATTTTGCTCAATTTAGCGTTCAGTTATAATTAGGATAAGAAATGTATAAAAAAATATCTAAGAATTAGGTGCGTCAAAAATTAACTCGTCACAAGCATGAGGCACATATCTACCTACTTTTTGAAAAATTTCGCCTGCGGCGCTGAAAATTTGACGTTCCAATCGGACTAAAAATCTGAAACATTATATCCCAAATTTTGAAAAATTTGCCTGCGGCACTCTAGTTTAATTTGCTCTATTTAGTGTTCATCTGGAAAAAGGTTCAAAATGTGTAGAAAAATTGCGCCAAAAAAAATACAAATTTGAAGAACATGCTTTTTGAAAATTTTCGTCTGCGGCACAGAAGATTCAAAATTCGATTGGACTGAGTTCCTGAAAGGGTTTACCCACCTATATTAAAAAAAAATTGCCTGCAGCGCAATTAATTTGTAATGAATGAGTAATTGAGTATTGAGTACTTACATCTTGTGGGAGCTCAAGCTCATAGATCAGAGAAAAAGAGTTTAATGAAATCAAGTGACTTGAACCCTAATTTAGGAAGAAAAAAAATCGCCTGAGAAAAGTTTTTGTGAACTTTGGTTCAAGAAATAAAAATAAAAAGATTGAATTTGTTATACTAAACTTGTAATCTTT
>NW_007385142.1:0-1872 GCF_000475195.1 Diaphorina citri
GAAGAAGAATTACTGATTAGGTATTAGGTGATTAGCTGATTAGCCTTTGCTAAAAAACGGCCTTCACATTAAGGAATAGTTATCCGACCAAATTTTTCTAGTTTTCTACACATCCTACAAGGAAGAAATTTCATCACACCCTGTTTGTCTACGTGTGGAATCGAGCTATTTCCCAAGTAGCATATAATTATGAGAAATAAACTTGGGTAGGGTTATGTAATTGCACAAAATAATAGAGGCAGGCTTGCACTACGTCATAAAGACTATACAGAAATTCATTTTGAATGATTTATAACTAAACAACAAATGAAAAAGGGGAAACATGTAACCAAAATCCATTAAGAAAAAACACTCAGTCTTATATTTTCGTTCTGTGAAAAGTTTGAAATCAGTACTTCATTTTGCTTGGATGTATCTTCGGTATAAAGTATAAACCATAATCAGTTTACGTTCTTTAAGTATGTATTTGCAAACAACGTGTCTCTTACGAGTTACCTTAGATCTCATTTCCATTGAAAATGAAAGTTTGCTACTTGCAGTTTGCTACTTGCAGTTCTCGATTTTGTACTATTTTTTTATTACTTTTTTTGTGAAAACATCCTCTCAGTGGAGGAGTTGCAAATGGGTAAAAATTATAAATAAATGGTCGATTCCTATGTAAAAAGTTGGGAAAAATCCAAATCTGAGGTCAAAACCAGTCCACGTCAACTGGGAAGTCCGATGGAAGCGCATGGAGGGGAACCGCAACTTCTCAACTGTAAGTCGGACAGTTCTAAAAGTTTCACCATTCGATTCGGCGTGAAAAATCCCATGGGATCAACTATTCACCCTACTTGTTAATCAACGAGCTATTTTTTGACGATTTTTTGACAAAGGTCATCGGACTTCCCAGTTGAAGTGGACTGTAGTTCGTTTTTAGTTTACTAGATCTCATTTCCATTGAAAAAAAAAGGTTAAAAAATACTTTCCTACTTGCAGTTCTGGATTTTGTACTATTTTTTACTATTACTTTTTTTTGTGAAAACATCCTCTCAGTTGTATGTCCCGATTTTCTTTTTCTGTAGGTTTTTTCGCCAAAAGCATTTTTCTTCAATTCGCTAGATCTCATTTCCATTGAAAAAAAAAGGTTAAAAAATACTTTCCTACTTGCAGTTCTGGATTTTGTACTATTTTTTACTATTACTTTTTTTTTGTGAAAACATCCTCTCAGTTGTATGTCCCGATTTTCTTTTTCTGTAGGTTTTTTCGCCAAAAGCATTTTTCTTCAATTCGAGCTTTAAGAATTAGGTGACATGTAAATTTAACATTTTTGTTGTCTTTTGTACCCAATCCAAGTTCCGCTCCTAGTTTTAAGTTTCAATTATTTAATATTAAATGATCAAAATATTTCGCATACTCTATTTTTTGTTGCTTTTTTTTATTATTATATCTTCGGTCTCCAATACACTTATAAAGCTAGGAACCTGTTGAATGCTGCCTTGAAAGTTGGTAAAAAGGAAAACACGGAATTTAATTTTTTGTACACATAAAGTAATGTATGTATATTTAAAAAAAGTTATAAGGTTTGAATTTACACGAACATTTTGAGAAGTTTTTACATTAGAAATATAATTACATAAATAAAATGATAAATGGAAAAAGAATAATGAGAGAGATTGAGAGATGAAAATGTCCTTGTATGGCACAAAAAGAAATTGTCAATAGAAATTTCTTCAGTTGACTAATGACTTTTAATTTAAGAACTCAATATTAGAGATGTGTAAAGATTCATTGAGCTAAAAATTGTCAATAGAAATTTCTTCAGTTGACTAATGACTTTTAATTTAAGAACTCAATATTAGAGATGTGTAAAGATTCATTGAGCTAAAAAAA
>NW_007385142.1:1908-3295 GCF_000475195.1 Diaphorina citri
CTCTTCCGATCTCTAAAAAGATTCTTGGGTATCTTGAATAATTACCTAACATTCTTCTTCGTACCCTTAGTAGGTGATTTACTTTTATGTTTTTATGATGACTGCTCTCATTATTGACCATAGACTACATGTTATTATTTTTTTTTTTAATATTCAGGCACTTAACTACCAATAATGGTACAATATACTGGTGATATGACGCTTTTGAAGGATTTAAGCTTAAGTCAACAGGCTATGAAATAAATCTCTTATGAATGACTGAGATACTGAACGTCAGATAATTCCACGATTTTAATGCCCCCATATATTGTCCCGACCTTCACATTAACCCAGATAGAATTTTATTGCGGCCTTGACGCATTCATAGCAGAATGTGCGTCACATATTTTATCTTCATGACATAATAGGGTTATTAATGAAGAATATTTTCTCCATGTGATTTTAATGTAGCAAATGACATCAGAGAGAAAGAAAGTGTGTAGCGCCAGTGTAACAGGGGCACTCTCAGAATTTTAGGGGTTTATGGTTGAAGAAAACTGCTGAAAACTAAGCGCCAATACTTGGGGTAAAGGACAATCGACAGAGAAGTGATTAGTTGATTACTGTACGAGAAAAAAGTACATAGCACGTCTTGCTGTAGTATTTTTGGTGCTGTTGGTGCCGAAAGTTGGTATGGTTACAAATTGTCAATTTTAAACATAATCTCACCCGATAATGGAGATAAGGTGGATGTACAGAAAGCAGAATGATTGAATGAACAACTGATGATAGAACGTAGAACACAATATGGAAAACTCATGAGAAAATAATGTGAAAGCATACCTAGACATACATAGATGAAGAAAGAACGTGTCAACGTCAAAGTTCATTAAAATAGGAGTATACCTATCTTGAAGAAATCATAAGAATCAATCGAATGTCGACCCCCCAGCTCCAGACCTGCCATCTACTTTCAATATGTTGTTTATACCGAACACAATATGGAAAACTCATGAGAAAATAATGTGAAAGCATACCTAGACATCCTTGATGAAGAAAGAACGTGTCAACGTCAAAGTTCATTAAAATAGGAGTACCTACCTATCTTGAAGAAATCATAAGAATCAATCGAATGTCGACCCCCCAGCTCCAGACCTGCCATCTACTTTCAATATGTTGTTTATACCATAATCTCACCCGATAATGGAGATAAGGTGGATGTACAGAAAGCAGAATGATTGAATGAACAACTGATGATAGAACGTCGAACACAACTCTACTTATGCTCGTTATGTACCTACTCACACGAGTAAGCACCAATAAAATGTACGAGTAAGCACAATAATATCTGTAATCTGTATGGTGTCTTGTAAATTGTGTCGCCTTTTTTGCCGCCTTGTTCCAAGCA
>NW_007385143.1:0-3294 GCF_000475195.1 Diaphorina citri
CAGCTTAACTTGCTGATTCTCATTGTTCCACCCCGGTCATTTTTCCGGTAGCATTAAACTAAAACAGATAGGAACACATTTTTACTTTTTTTTCGTCCCACTTCTTTCAAAAGCCAACTTTTTTGAAGGAAACTTGGCCTTACTGTTATACTTATGTTTTTTAGGTAGGTATGTGTATCTTAACAGCTTAAACATATAGGTTGATCGGTAGAGTGTGAAATTTCCAGGAATTATTTCCTACCCCTACTGTGCTTAACCGTAGGGAGTCTCTTCTTCTGTTTCTTCCTCTTCTCCTTCTTCGTCGTCTTCTTCTTCTTCTTCTTCTTCTTCTTCTTCTTCTTCTTCTTATTCTCCTTATTCTTTTCGAGATTTTGACTTTATAATTTCACACCCTATCAGATCCATTACTCCCTGAGTGTACACTATTGAGATAGGGGGTTACTGGGCGAAAAGGTGTTAAGTTTCGTTTACTCCAACATCCAAGTTTACAAAACCAAAGTTGTGTTTTCCTTTCGGAATTTTCCCTCTTCTGAAGCTCGTTTCCCATACTCTTTTGAACTGATAGCACTCTCTCAGACTGCTCCCCCATGACTTTCTTCTTCTGGGTGTAGGATTGAGATAATTTGGAAAATCCTACTATGTTGCAGTGAATAACAAAGTTGTGATATAATAGCACACATAAGATGATATCAATACCAACATATACCTACCTCGGTGGTGTAGTGGTCAAGGCGCTCGCCTGGTAAACAGGAGGGCGTGGGTTCAATCCCAGCCGAGGTATGGAATTTTATCCTCAATATAATTTGAGAATTTGACCACAATAATAGTAGTAGCCTACTGCTGGAGTAAAGGGACTTATCAGTCCTATGCGAGCAGTAAAAATAAGCACTATTATTATCATATAGGTAGGTACCTACGTAGGTAGTGTTTACATAAAGCGGAACTTTGAGCAGGGATGTTTGGTATGATAAGCAGATTGATATCATCTGAGCTTCACCCCCATTGGTTCCTGGCCCTGAGTTCTTTAGCACATAGGGTGAGTGTAGCACCTATGGTCAGTGTAGCACCTATGGACACTTTACACGTGTCCAAGGCATTAGCGTTCAACGGCCTAAGCGCTTACAAGGCAGACGCACTACCAACTAAGCTAACTAGGCTGGCTACAGAGAGCTTTATGTTGTTGTAAATGAGCATAGCGACCGGTGCCAGAATGTAAGTAAAACATTAGGTGTTCTTCTTCATCTTCATCTTCATCATCTTCTTCTTCTTCTTCTTCTTCTTCTTCTTCTTCTTCTTCTTCTTCTTCTTCTTCTTCTGGTTCCTCTCCTATCGGAGGTTGGAAATCATGATGGCAATCTTGTCTTTGTTTCTCGCAATCCTCATCAATTCTTCTTGATCAGCACACCCATACGAGTCCCTCAGACTGCTCCCCCATGACTTTCTTCTTCTGGGTGTAGGATTGAGATAATTTGGAAAATCCTGATCCAGTGAATAACAAAGTTGTGATATAATAGCACACATAAGCAGATTGATATCATCTGAGCTTCACACCCCCATTGGTTCCTGGCCCTGAGTTCTTTAGCACATACTTGATTCCTGTTTTATGTCCTGCTTAGATTAACAGACGCTAAACCTGACTAATCAGGACCAGGAGGAAAGGGAGGGCTAAGAGAAGAAAATTAGATGGATTTTATTTATTTAAATAAAAATAAAACCAATAAGCCCATTCAGTGGCCTGTGAGTCGTTTTATTAGTTTATTTTTCTTTCTTAAAAAAAAAAAAAACTTTCCCGAAGGGAAGATAACCAAAATACACCTCAACTAACCAATTTCCTTTACCTTCAGCGGAATGGTGGGGTGGGGAGGATAGTTTGGACGACTCTTTAAGAAGGAATTTTGAACACTGTCCTCATGCCTTTTTCTTTTCCTCCCTCCTCTTTCTCTCCTCTTCTCCTCCTCCTCCTCCTAAATCTCAAAAAAAAAGAAAAAATTCATGGATTTTATTTTTTTTCAACAACCCCGACTCAACCAGCCCCCTTCTCCCCTATAAGCTACGTCTAAAAAACCAACTAAAAACTAACCAACAGACCAACATACATAAATAATAAAAAGTAAATAATTACATACATCTTTAAACGTTAGAGAATGGTGAATAGGAGAGAGAATTTATCTATTTTTTATTAACTTCATACACCTGGGGACCATTTAGTTCGTAATGTATTCACACAATACTCTTATAACTACCTATTCACAGCTAATATATCTGTGGATTTAATGTTTGAGTTTCTAGGTAATGTTTTGAACGAGATATATTTGTATACAGGATGGGCCAGATGTAGGTTTGGATCCTGAAAAAATTGGACCAAATATATTTTGGTGATCTCATCCTTGATTATCAGATTTATTAGGTATCTTGAATTGTCTGGCTGGGGGACTTTAAATAGGGAGTATAGTATACCAGTCTGAATTTCCCTTGCTAAAGAAATAGCAAAGGTTGAGTGAGAAGGGCATCCGCTCGTAAAATTTGTAGCCAAAACCAAATGTCAGCCCAAAGCAATCAGTCTAGTTAGGACTGATTGAGAGGCTGACGAAAAACACCGACCCCGTCTGTACACGGGAAAAGGCGAAGAAAGAAGACTCGAATGGTTCAGGTTAATGTGAAGAGATGGGGTGTCCCCAAACAGAGGTTCTAAACCCCTTGACTAAAACCACCCGTTTTGCCATTCGGCGAAAGCTAAAGCCGCTAAAACAACAAGAACAACAACAACTAAAACCACCCTGTATACATTTACCAAAACAAACCCATATCTTCCCATTGGATGGTCCACCCTTATATGATTGTAAATTAAGTTATTTAATTAAATTTAATATCGCCTTATCACAACTTATTATCGTTGTGACACATAGGTTTGTCTTGATCGAACAGGATGAACAAGGTACATCGGTACTTGTGCAGGCGAATCTGAATAATTGAGAACTGAAGGGAGCGACCATTTTTCTCAGTTTTGGAGGTTTTGTCTTTTTCTTTATTAAAGAGTTTCTGAATTACTGCGACAGAGGTTCCGTTTCGGAAATTGCTCATTCGTAGAAGTACATCAGAACAGAGTTGTTTGATTCTCAAATTCTCATTGTAAAGATGAAGGAGAGGCGAGAGGGTCTAGATTCTAGCATTCTTGATGTCTAGAAGATTTTCTCCTCAAATATCCAACTCTCAGTTATCCCAGTTTGACTGTGATAAAACCTTAGGTGTGTAAATGAGGGAAGCAGTCCTAGACAGAATTCAACATCTTAATCA
>NW_007385144.1:0-3294 GCF_000475195.1 Diaphorina citri
CGGATAAATGTTCGGTTAGGTTTACGAATGGAGATCATTTTAATAATGGATTATTTTTATTAGTGAAGCTATTGGGTTCTCCTATGTGAAATATTGTAATCTGTTCCAATAAAAAGGTTCTAATAATGTGAGTAAGAGTAAAAGAGTTGCAAATTTGCAATGAAACTCAATAGAAGAAGCTTAAGTCACCCTCCCCTCCTCTGAATTAAAGTTCAGGAGGAGAGGGGAGAGGATTACATCATTGAAAGTTATAATGATGACGTCACAACACCCCCTCATCTTACTTGTCATACATCTGTCCATGTGTACCCCTCCTCCTACCCCTTATCCTTGGTTCAATACTCCACATGGTCCAGTTTATATACAGGGTGATCGAACGGTTGATTCACATGAATTAGAGAAAGAGTTGCAAATTTGCAATGAAACTTAATAGAAGCTCAAGTCACCCTCCCCTCCTCATTAAAGTTCAGGAGGAGAGGGGAGAGAATTACATCATTGAAAGTTATATTGATGACGTCACATCACCCCCTCATCTTACTTGTCATACATCTGTTCATGTGTACCCCTCCTCCTACCCCTTATCCTTGGTTCAATACGCCACATGGTCCAGTTTATATACAGGGTGATCGAACGGTTGATTCACATGAATTAGACTTACTTTATCATGGACACTCGTTGCTATGTTGAAAGCCAAGAAGAGGATAGGTAAATTAAGAAACTTTGCCAACCTCAATGGTTCGTAGTTCATGTCCCAGTCAAGTCATAAAATTTAATGTAGTTTATCAGGCGGGGGGACATTTGTGACAAGCATTTAGGCTCAACAGAATTAAAATTTCAACATTATAAGAGTCATGATAGGTTGTGCTTTGGTTATGGTATAAAAATGATCCTATATGGATTGTATGTTAAAGACACCAAGTAATTCGTAATTACGTTGAGGATTAAAAAAAATATTCGTCCCTTCTCTTTCCATCAAGATATGGAAGTAGGTAAGAGATAGGAGGGAGAAGTTCCTGTCCTGACAGATGCATTTAAGCATTTAAGCTCAACAGAATTAAAATTTCAACATTATAAGAGTCATGATAGGTTGTGCTTTGGTTATGGACGTTATGGTATAAAAATGATCCTATGGATTGTATGTTAAAGACACCAAGTAATTCGTAATTACGTTGAGGATTAAAAAAATATTCGTCCCTTCTCTTTCCATCAAGATATGGAAGTAGGTAAGAGATAAGAGGGAGAAGTCCTGACAGATGCATTTAAACACTGATGACTAAAAGATGGCAGAGCATCAGGCTACGCTTACAGTGGGAGGAGAAGAAGGGTAATCAAACTTCAGGAGGAAAAAGAAAAAGAACGAGAAGGAAGAAGATAAGGAAGGATACGAGCAAAAAGAGAAGAAAACAGAGAGAGGCAGAAAAAGGAAGAGAAAAAGGACGAAGATGAGAAAGCGGCAATAGAAGACCAGGGAATGGACTAGGAGGAGAAGGAAGAGTAGGAGGAGAACGGAAGAGAGGGAGAGGAGGAGAAGAAGAGAAGGAAAAGGTAGTTGGTTACGTGCTGTGGGTTCAGATTGTATACTTGTTTTTAAGCTGTAATGAGTGCATCTCTGACAGTCAAGTTAGTCTGATAACTAGCAGCTAGAGCCCACTCTGTGAGAGAAGTCAGTTTGAGTTCAACTATCTCCCAATCAATGACGCGAACCCTTGGACCAATCAAAGGCCTCAAAAAGGTGTGTCTAGCTCCTTCCTCAGTCCTTATACATACATAGTACTATTCGAAAATAGTATGGTTATGTTTAGCTTAAAGAAAAGGATGCACGATTTGGCAAGGAAACATTTTTAACGGACTTCTTTCATGAATTGGACAGTAGCTGTAACAATGGTAAGGTAATTTTCCATACTCCACAGTACCTGACCTAACCTACCTCCTACAATGTACCTCATATTATAGTCATCATTATATTCCATGGTATAATGAGAATTTTCTCTGAGATCAGAGATTTAATTAAATTGGAAAAAACTTTCCCCCATAGTTTCAGAACAAACTTGTCCTAAGAACTAGAGGTATTCCCCATCACCTATGAACTGTAAAGATGTAGGTCAGTGGTGCCCAAATTTTTTGGTCTCGGCGCTCATTTTCAGTAAGAAATCTCATGCGGTAGTACCCTGGAAAACCAAACTGTTCTCAAAGCCCCAACCCTCCCTGTTGTAAATAAGAAGAAAGTACCTATTACCACATTACCCCAATGATATTAAAGCAATCCCCTTCTTTTTTTTAATATTTCTCTTAAATCTTGCAGTACCCCTGGGGTAAATTCATGGCGTGCTGGTTGGGAATCACTGAATTGTTGGTATTACTATAAGCAATAGGTAAGTATGAAGGTTTGTATGTACCAAGAAATCCCGTCAACCCACATAAATACTGATTATCTTTAACCAAGATCAAAAAATTCCCGGAGGGACGGGCCCCGCTTGTTTTTTTAATATTTCTCTTAAATCTTGCAGTACCCCTGGGGTAAATTCATGGCATGCTGGTTGGGAATCACTGAATTGTTGGTATTACTATAAGCAATAGGTAAGTATGAAGGTTTGTATGTACCAAGAAATCCCGTCAACCCTACGTAGATAGAAGTATCTTGATAGGTAAGGTACAGTAGGTCTCTACATAGATAAGTAGGTAGATAGGTACCTAACTACATGGATATAGGTATTCCCCATCACCTATAGAACTGTAAAGATGTAGGTCAGTGGTGCCCAAATTTTTTGGTCTCGGCGCTCATTTTCAGTAAAAAATCTCATGCGATAGTACCCTGGAAAACCAAACTATAAGCAATAGGTAAGTATGAAGGTTTGTACATATGTACCAAGAAACCCTACGTAGATAGAAGTATCTTGATAGGTAAGGTACAGTAGGTCTCTACATAGATAAGTAGGTAGATAGGTACCTAACTACATGGTTTTCCCAGGCGAGTAACCTCCGTGGCTTTTTTTTTTTTGGCATTGGTTTGGCACTAAGCCTCGACCATACAGCCAGAGTGAACCTCCGTGGCTATCACACAAGGCTTGCACGCCGGCGGTCCCAGGTTCGATGTGTTAGGAATAAGGGATGCACTCAGCCTATCCTCTCGAGATAAAATGAATGGTACACGAGCTTTTGTAATTTCAGGTAGGTAATTAACACCCATCCACAAATACATACTTTGCCGTACATACTTTGCCCCAAATCAAAAAGTACTGTCATCACGTACAAGGACTACAAAAATATGGATATAGAAAAGCTTCATGAGGATTT
>NW_007385145.1:0-5171 GCF_000475195.1 Diaphorina citri
TCACTTTCGGGACAATAAGACCTCTGTCGTTACAGTTGCCTCTATTAAACAGCTTGAAAAAACAGTCGACCATTGTTCGCTTGGTCTTTATCAGGTCATAACAGTTTACACTGATAAGGTGATAAGGGGTAACGGACCATTGAACGAAGAAGTAAATATGAAAGTGAATAAAAACAAAAACAGACTAGTACTCACAAAGACATAATATCAGCACAAGACAAAATTTATGTATGAGATTTACACATGGGACGAACAGTCACATTTGCATAAATAAATCCACAAAATGGCAAAAAAAAGACACATACTTTTGTGTCCCTTTGTCTCTCGAACGGCCAGTCCCATTTTAATGAAATTTGGTACATTTGTTTGACACATAAAAATATTTCTGACCTCCGCCGGAAATCGAACCTGGGACCTCCTGTGTGCAAACCTAGTGTGATACCCACTAGGCCAGTCAAACCCAACCTTTTCCTTCCTATAACTTACACTTCCGTTGGGGGTCGAGTGGATTGGATCTCCATTTATCAAAGCTGTAGGGTTTCCTTGCCCTTGATCAATTTGAAGAAGCCATTTTTAACTGTTAAATTCTAATTTTCTTATTCTTCTATCTTCCCTAGGAATGGCAGAATTTCTACTTAGCCACCGTCTTCGCCATCTTCATCGCGTGCATGATCCTGCAAATACCTCGCCTTAACATTCATCCCGACATTAAGATGCTAGTGTTCGTATGTTGGGCTGCTTACGGGGTTGTACCCACAGTACACTGGGCTGTCATTATGGGAGGCTGGGATAACCCCATTGTTAATGTAAGTGATGCACAAAAAGTCCCTAGACAAACTTGCAAACCAGCTGCAGTGAAAGCACTGTTCAAAATGGTTCTCTAAGTCAGACTAGTTAAAGGTTAATGTGAGCAGGTTGCTAAAGTTGTACTTCCCTTTCAGAAACAGAAAAGATTCCGATGGCGAGCCATCTTGGATTTCCTATGATTTAGTACAGGCAGGCACTATCACACCAAAAGAGCGAAAACGAGCTTCAGACGAGGGAAATTCCGAAAGGAAAATGGTTACTACTTGGCTTGTCGCCAATGTGTATCTACCCTGAACCATAGGTCTTATAACTTAATGGGGGGATATTTTTTATCTGACATCCTACTTAGGTGCATACCACGGGATGAACAGACCTGTTACAGAAGAAAAACAAGCTAAAGAGAAGACCAAGAGAAAACTCCGTGCAATTTTAATGAAATGAGCCATGACTTTTTATTTGTTTTATAGACTAGAATGAAAGTTGTTTTATTTTTTGAAAAAAATCCACAAATATTTGTTTTATTTATTTATAAACGAAAACCTTATTTACAAGAAAACAAAAAATAGTATATCCTAGATAAAGACAATGCTTTGAAATCTATATTCTTATGGAAAAGGAAGAATTTTATATTAAGTATGTACAATCTACAATTTGTGTGTCCACATTGAACTTTTCGTCCTATAAAAAGGTTTTCCTAATCAACAATTCATTTGTTAATCTTTGGCGAAATGGGAAAGACATTAGAATCCCAAATCATAGGGAACCAAAACTATCTAATGACTTACATCGTAAGTAATGACTTACGATAAAGTTCTGTCTATAAATAGAACACACATACCTATGTACCTACCTACATTTCATTGCACAAAATACATTGCTAATTTACAGAATTATCAACAAAATTTAAAACAAAACAAGGATATGCCTTCAACAGATCGACTTGAAATCTTTTCTACAGTTTTTTCTGTGGGTTTCTTATCAATATCAACCCGAAACTCGTCATGTACCCTTCTGTATTCTACTAAAGAAGAGTCTCTATCAAAGTTCATACTTTCAGCTTTCAGGACTACAGGTTTACGGTAAAAATTACCAGCCGTGGAGGGTAGAGCCTCTGCCTTGTAAGCACTAGGCGGACTAGGCGAACCTTCGCCTCCAAAACAGATAATCTCCGTTCTAGGAACAGCTGGCTTTTCCTATTCTTATTTTCTTTCTCTCGTCGATTTCGGGACAATAACACCTCCACTGTTACAGTTTCCTCTCTAAAACCTCTTCAAAAGTCCCTTAATTCCTCATTGCGTTCTCAATACTCCTCACTCGTCATATACTTCTCCTCCTTGATGTTAATATTGATCTTAATATCCTCCTCCTCTTCCGTCATCTCCTCAAGAAGTTCCTCTTCCTCATCCTCCTCCTCCATCTTCTCCATCTCACTGTGTCCATGGCTCTGCATGATGTCGTGCATCTTCTCGCTCATCCCGCTATGGGTCTGCATGATGTCATGCATCTTCTCGCTCATCCCGCTATGGGTCTGCATGATGTCATGCATCTTCTCGCTCATCCCGCTATGGGTCTGCATGATGTCATGCATCTTCTCGCTCATCCCGCTATGGGTCTGCATGATGTCATGCATCTTCTCGCTCATCCCGCTATGGGTCTGCATGATGTCATGCATCTTCTCGCTCATCTCACTATGGGTCTGCATGATGTCATGCACGGTATGTCGCAAGCTACGCGTCATGTCTTCGGCGTGCCGTCATTCCTGTCGTGTTACGCTTTCGTCGCTGTATTGGCATGCAGCGCGATTGTTGGCCGAAGAGACAGGTGGGGTGATGCTTGTGTAGTTGAAGTTGGAATGTTGTTTGGCCTTCAGGCGTAGACTGGCGATGCTGGAGGACATAACGTTACACTCGGCTACTCGGGAGAGGGAAGGGTCTGAGGAGGCTGGTCTATGAGTGTACATTGAATAGGGGGTTGTAGGAGGAACATAGGGGCATGTAGCCGCCGCCACGGAACCTGTGGACAGACAGATAGAGAGGATTAGACAAATATCAAAAGATACAATCCGGTACAGATTTTATGTAGGGTATTTCTTCCATAGATTAAACTTGAGTACCCAAATCAGCAACAAATTGGTAACCAACCATCCAATTTAGCTACCCAAAGGCACATTAAAAGCGCGCAGCGTCAAAGGAAATCAATAAGATCCTTTATTCAAAGTAGTTACACTACTCCCAACATCCCTCTCAAACTCGCCCCGTTTCATCTCTCAAAGTGAGCCGTCCAGAAAACAACCATTCGTAGATTCGTAGAAGCTTAACCCATCCCTTAGGGCTGTTAAGCCCCTACACCTAAGCCTCAGGCCTCATGTGGGCTTTTTGTGTATGACATTAATTTCATATCATCTACCATCATTTGTACAATCTAGAGAGCCCATTTATCATCTACGGTCATTTGTACCATCTAGTCTAGAATCCATCGACCATCTACCGTAGATTCTACGGTCTACCAAAAAGATGAAGGAGAGTGAAAACTGGCGGAATATTTACCTACCAGCAGGAGAGGCGCTCCCAGTGAGGGGGGCGGTCATTCCGGTCGGTAACATGCTGGTGGCGCCCGAACTAATCGAGGTAGCCGCGGTGTTGAAACAGTTTACCGAACTCTGGTGGTGGTTGACGGAACTAAGCGGGTTGACAGACCAGGGGAACGTTTTGGCACCTGTAGGGGGAAAATCGTGGGATGTTATTAGACTATTTAGACTTTGTATTAGTTTAATAGAGGGTTATCACTGTATACCTTACTCGTATAGGTATTAAGGATTTTTTAAGAGATTTGATTGAGGAAAATGTAACATCGTCGGGAGGTCTAAAAGGTCTTATTGTCTCGAAATGGAAAGAAAAAGAGAAAGCCAGCTTTTTCGAGAACCAACTTTATCGTCTTTATCTGCTGAGAAGAAGTTCACCTGGATCGTTTATATCTCATGAACTTTTCCGTGTTGTTTCATCGCCGGAGTGAACGTACCTTATAGTACCGTTCCTCAGTTATAACTTCAGTTTCTGTTTACCATGCCGGAGTGGGACTAGGCCAAACTTGGGTTCTGCACCTGGTAGTATACACCTATGTGTTCCAGGTTTGACTGTCTCGATATGTCGGTATTTGGCTGTAGTAGTAGTTTTTGTTTTGGTTATACTACGTATAGACCATATCTGTAACGGCACGGAAGTCTAATATGTAATTAGTTTTTTCCGTTCGACTTTTTGCAGAGTTATTATATTCCTGGAAGTTTTAAGCTTCATGTCCGCAGAGACTTCTACTTTTGTAGTCATATGGCTCATCACCTACGACGTGCCTAAATTAGAGGTTGATGTGACACTTTGGTAGTTTTTTCAAGGACCCTTTGGTGTTGTAGGATGGGAGGTCTTCTGTCGGCACGACTTCATGACGTGCATATTATGCTTCTTTCATAAGTATCTTCTTTTTTCTTACCGTCCTTATATATGGAGTCCACATGCCACATGGTGGGCCATAAAGGATTTACGTTGGATTCCGTCGTGAATCACTATGCTCTTTTTATTATTATTATTATTATTTTATTATCTATTCATTATTATTATTATTATTATTATATATTATTATTATTATTATTATTATATTAATTATTATTATTATTATATTATTATATAATTATTATGTATTATATATGTATTGACTTATTATTATTTTATTATTATATTATTATTTTATTATTATTATTCATTATATTATTATTATTATTATTATATTATTATTATTATTATTATTATTATTATTATTATTATTATTATTGATTATTATTATTATTATTATATTATTATTATTATTATAATTATTATTATTATTATTATTATTATTATTATATTCATTATTATTATTAATTATTATATTATTATTATATTATTATTATTATTTATATTATTATTATTATATTTATTATTATTATTATTATTATATTATTATTATTATTATATATTATTATTATATATTATTATTATTATTATTATTATTTATTATTATTTTATTATTATATTATTATTATTATTATTATTATTATTATTAATATTATTATTATTATTTTATTATTATTATTATTTATTATTATTATTATTATTATCAGATGATCCAAAGTCACTCGAGATCCTATAACCCTTTCGCAGGCCGATTCATCGCTCAAGCTAAGAGTAGGCCTTTCTTCTCCTTCTTCTTGAATTCTTTACCCTTCTTATTTCTTGTAGAGGTCTTTTGTTTTTTGATACGCATTTCTATTGAAGATTCTGACAAACAAGAAGAAGAGAAAGGATAGATGGTTTTATAAAATAGAACATCCAAGA
>NW_007385145.1:8108-10811 GCF_000475195.1 Diaphorina citri
ATGCGTGACGGCGCCTTCGAAAAGATGAAGGATAGTCGTTTCTAAATTTTTCCCTTTCTTTCTCCTCCTCCTCCTCCATCCTCGTCCTCCTCCTTTTGACTTCTTCTGTCTAAATTTTCTTTATTTTTTTCTCTATCGTAAAACCCTCTTTCTTTTGCTTCTTCTCCTATCTTCTTTTATCCTCTCTATTTTCTTCTTTTATATCTTCTTTTTTTCTCTAGACTTTTTTGATTACAAACCCAGATCCCTCAGTTATTGTTACTAAATGTTGATTAATATGAAATCTAAAATCTGTTTATTTACTTTATAGCTCTCGCTCTTCAGTTCTGTTTATTGGTGTTATATGATTATATATATGTAAGGGAGAGTGGTGTGCCAAACGACTCTACAACATACTTATCTAATGCAATATAGTTTAAGGTTACAAGTTTGCGTTATTTGAAATCGAGAAAACATAAGTGATGAATTTATCTTTAGGTTCGACAGACAAGAAAAAAGAAGAATTTTTCGCCGGACTGTTGTTCTAGATTACACCTAAAGTGGGTTCACCTTGAAAATTGACTAGATTGATCCTCATCAATGCGATAAATTATTAGTTTTTTCTTCAAAATTTTTGAGTATGAAAAACGCCTAGTAATTGCCTTGAGGAAAACCTAGTAATTTTTAAGAGGTTAATTACAAAATAACCACTTTAGGTGGTATCGAGAGGTAAAACAAGAGACGGAATTGTGAAAAATCCACAAATAAATCCTTAACTTAGTACCGTTGTATGCGCAATTTTAATTAGAAGACACAAGTCGAGAAATTAGGTAAAATTAGAACACAGTCCGGAAAGATTCTTCTTTTTTTTTACCTCTCGATACCCACCCTAAAGTGGTATTGAATACCCCTCTTAAAAATTACTAGGGTTTTCCTCAAGTAATTACTAGGTTTTTTCGTCTCAAAAAAATTTTTTGAAGTAAAAAACTAATCAATTTATCCATTGGATCAGGATCAAGTCTAGTAATTTTTAAGAAGGTAACCACTTTAGGTTGTAATTAGTGAACCACAGTCCGTGAAAAATTTATGCTTTTTTTTGTTGAACCTCGACACCTTAAAATTAATCCATCATGCTTATGTTTTCTCTGTATTTTCAAAATAACGCAACTTGTTAACTTATAAAACTATTTTGCATTAGATAGAGTACTGTTAGAGTTTTGGCACAATTTTACATCTTGAATCAGTATCATTTTAAATTACAAGATAGAAAAACAGAATGAACTAACACTAATAAAGTAAATCAAAGCAAGATTTAGATTTCTAATTATAACATTAACAATAACTGAGACTCTGGGTTTGTAATAAAAAAGTTAGAGAAGAAAAGAAGCATTATAAAAGAAGATAAATTAGAGAGGATACAAAAGAGATAGGAGAAAGAAGGCAAAAGAGAGAGGTTTTACGAAGGCATGAAAGAATAAAGGATATAAAGTTCTGAACATGCGCAGAAACCAAATTCTATTTTTATTAGGGGATTTATAAATTGGAAAGTGCAAAGTCTCACCAACATTTCAATTGTTCTAATTCCACATAGGGTACCTCTTTTTTTTATCTTTTAACTTTTAGTCATGATATAATTCTAGTCAATAGGTATTTTCTCTAATGTGTTTAGATGAATTGGTTGGAAATGGGGTTGTACCTACTTACCAATGGAAATCACAGTATTTAAAAGCTCTTTGAAATCTCAGGAAAAAGGAAAAGAAAATTTAAAGAAAAATTAAAAAGTTAGCAACTTTGAATGTTGGGTGGATTGGAAATTTTAACACATCACATTCCTTCAGACACACTCCATTTGTCAAGCGTCTAGATTTACCTTGCACTTGGATCAAATTATTAAAAAAAAAAAAAATGTTTAAGAACAAATACCTAGGTAAATATATTATTTATATATTACAATTTGATTTATATTGGAAAGAAGTACTAATTTAATTTTATTTATTTATTTACACGCTAAGCAACAAGGCCATGTGTGGAATTTAAATTTATTGAAGAACTCTGTCATGAAATCATTACTGAAGAAATTTTTATCTTAGAAAGTTAACCCATGAGAGCCGAGGTCTAAATTAAAGTCACACCAATCTTGAGCAAACTCTTCTCTCTTTTTCGCTAGAACCTCAGTCGCTCCACGTCAGAGTGCATCGGGGATTAGTCTATTAGTTAGAAAACCAAATTTCCTACCATTTTCACTATTATTTGACACATTTACTCAGTATCGGTCCGGACCTGTTGTTTTTCTACTTTATCTTCACTCTCTACTACCACCTATTAATTTACATTTACCTTTATTTTTCTAGTTAAGCAAGGTCTTCTTACTGAATTGTTAGTTGTATGTATTATTCTTTAACCCATCAAATATACGAGACCTTGTTTAGACTGCTGGGGTAAAGGGACTTTTCAGTCCTATTCGGGCAGGATAAACAAGGTATATTCTATTCTATTCTATCTGACGTATGTCTCTTTTCTCTCCCCCAGATGCTTCTCCCGCGAGTGATGGGCATGTACGGTATCTCCGGGCTGGCGTTTCTCATCTACATCACCCGCTTCCCCGAATGTTTCTTCACCGGCAAAGTAGACTATATCGGCTCCTCGCACCAATGGTGGCACTTCTTCGTGGTGCTGGCCCTCTACTATTGGCACAACACGGGCATCAAATACATCGAGTATAGG
>NW_007385146.1:0-388 GCF_000475195.1 Diaphorina citri
ATTAAAAATGGGTAGGAAAAAGAAGGGAATATTTTGCGCGGAGGAGGGAGGTAATTTTTCACATGGGAGGGAAAGGTGAGAGTTGTGGGGATATTTCACAAGGGTGGGAGGAAGGGAATTTTTCACATGGGAGGGGAGAGCTAGGAGCTGAGGGAGGGAATTTTTCACATGGGAAGGAAAGATGGGAGCTGAGGGGGGGAATTTTTCACATGGGAGCTGAGGGGAAGGGATATTTCACAAGAGAGGGGGAGGGCGGTTTCACTTCTCTTCCAATTAAAGTTCTCAACCTCCATACCCACAGCGCTACCCCATACCAAGCTCCATAACATGCTGCCCTCCCCCCCATACCTAGCTTCATAACATGCTGCCCCCCCATACCTAGCTTCAT
>NW_007385146.1:2332-3294 GCF_000475195.1 Diaphorina citri
TCCCTCACATAATGTCAGGGTAGATAGTCCGCCCTATGCAGGTCGCATAACAATGTTCTGAAGGAAAAACACGACAAAGACATAACAGACAAGAGAAAACGAGGGGGAGAGAGGTCAAGAAAGAAGGAATAGGAGGACAAGAGAAAATGAGGGGAAGAGAAGGAGAGAAAGGGGAAGAGAAGAAGAGAAAGAGAAAGAGAGAGAGAGAGAGAGAGAGAGAGAGAGAGAGAGAGAGAGAGAGAGAGAGAGAGAGAGAGAGAAGGAAAAAGAAGTATGAGAGAGAGTAGGGGAAAGGGAGAGTGAGAAGAAGAAGAAAAGGATGATAAGAAATTGAAGGAGGAGGAGGAGAAGAAGGAGAAGAAGAAAAAAAAGGAGGAGGAGAAGAAGGAGGAGAAGAAGGAGGAGGAGAAGGAGGAGGAGGAGAAGGAGAAGGAGGAGAAGGAGGAGGAGGAGGAGGAGAAGGAGGAGGAGAAGGAGGAGGAGGAGAAGGAGGAGGAGGAGGAGAAGGAGGAGGAGGAGAAGGAGAGGAGAGGGAAGAAAAGAAAAGAGAAAAGGCGGAAGAGAAAGACGAGAGAAAATTGATAAAAGAGGGGAAGAAGGAAGAGAAAGAATGGGGACAAAGAAGAGAAAAGGAGAGAAAGAGGGGGAGATTACGGAAATGGGAGATGGAAAAAGGATAGAAGAAAGAAGATGTGGGGAAGAGAAAAAGAGATAGGATATATCAGACCAAAGGAAAGAGTGAAGAGAGAGAGAGAGAGAGAAAAAAAAGAGAGAGAAAGAGAGGGAGAGACAGAGAGAGCAGCATAACCTCAAGTAAATCCTCTCCATCTCTCTCTCTCTCTCTGGCCTATATTATTTGCTAAAGTATGCTGTGCACATAGACAAAGGCAGAGAGAGAGAGAGAGAGAGAGAGAGAGAGAGAGAGAGAGAGAGAGAGAGAGAGAGAGAGAGAGAGAGAGAGA
>NW_007385147.1:0-6583 GCF_000475195.1 Diaphorina citri
ATTTTCATTTCAACTTGTGTTAAGTTTTGACTAAACTGAGCTGTATTACAATGTTCCTGAAACTGGGAAGAAGCAAGTAAATTGGAAATTGGACTTGTAGGTCATGGTTATGTACCGGGTTGGGTTGGGTTTGGCCTAGTTGAGACAGGACATTGTTTCTACAGTTTGGCATAGGAGTGGTAACTTAAAAGCAAGGTTAGTTCACCAACCTTGCCTCTCCTGACCTGGTACATAACCACGACCATATAGTAAGGGACTAATGCAGTAGGTATTTCATCTCTTGGCAATTTTCAGGTAGTAATGGTGGGGAATGGTGAAAGGTAGACTGCCAGGATCATTTCCCTCTTCTCCAACATTACTATACTGTGAGAGGACTTTACCTGTATCATTGGTGTATTGGTTAAGTCAATCTGTCAATCACCTGGGAATCAAGAGGGTGTGGTTTTAATCCATTCTGAGATATTTAATTTAGTCCTCACTATTATTAGAGACTTTGACTATGTAACAGTGGTAACTGATGGCATGAAGGGACTCTTTTGTCCTCTGTGTGAGTAGATAGTAGGGAGAAGCAATCAATAAAACTTAGACTGCCCCAAGTTTGGATTATCAGAAGTATAAAAATCAGATAGAATTGATACACTATAGCTCTTTACTTTTTCATGTGAGATCCTTTGTTTAAAAGTCATGGAAGTTTTAAATCGCTAATTTTATTTTTAACTAGCCATTTTCATCTGTGGTTCCATGTCTATCGTTTTTAAGTTAACTAGTTTTAATATTTATCCCCCTGTATCCATAATCCATATCATATGTGTCCACCATACGGATTGTATCATGAATCCAGATGTAAAGCAACGTCCTCTTGGGACTAAACAAAAATTGCCTCCGACATTGCCTATAAAATATGTATGAATTGTATGATGCACTCAACGTCCGTAGGCTGCGGTCCCATTGGACAAAAGTTCCGAGGATTGGGGGCTAAAAAATTGCATTATCCTTGAAATTTTCACCGTACAAAAAATTCACAAGCAATAAAAACCACATACATAGAGGCACATTTGTTTTTCATCCTAAAAATCAATAGTGCAACATTATATCGCATCGGTAGACTAAAAAAAAAAAAAAAAAAAACTGATCCCTTGGAACCGCAACCTTTACCCTTAGTTAGAACTCTGAGGATAGACTATTAATAAGGCCTGGTTCCCACTTGTCGTTCGGGGGGAAAAAATCGTGCCGTATGTAAGTGGAAACACTCTCATTTAAATGAAATTGTCTACAGGACATTCGGGAAAAAATCGGATGAAACTCACGACAAATGGGAACGGACCTTTAGACGTTTGAATAATAAATTTTATCAAATAACATTTACACCCGGGTTTAAAGTCTCATGATTTGACTAACTATAACTGCATTGCGTTGGTGAGGAAGAAAAATAGTAAGCAGCCAAAAGGGACTTTATGAAGAATCAACTGATCCAGTAGGGATTTAGTTGCATTTTCCTCTCGGAATTTTTCCCCTTTTCTGAAGCTCGTTTCCCCACTTTTAGCGTGATTGCGCCTATACTAAACCATAATAAATCCAAGATGGCTTGCCATCGGAATCGGTTCAACTTCCGAAACTTTCGCGAAAGGAAAATATACCCTATTTTTAACTGAAAGCCCAAAAACGGTCAAACATGAAGTTTGTAGGTTGCAAATGTCCTGATGATTGACCATCAGGCATCAGGCCATTTTTCCTTTACAGTCCCTCAGAAGGGAGGACTATTTTATTTCCATTGGGACGCAAACTTTGTAGAAACGTAAAAACTACCATGAGACTATACACCCGGGGATTAGGAAGGTAGCTGCTGCAGAATTGTTATTCCAGTCGTCAGATCCGTTTTGATAGTTATTGACCTAGGCCACACTCAGAGACCTTTATTCACTTTCTGATTGGCCGATTTCAATTTTTTTAGCCAATCACATTGCTTCATCCGAGATTAAAAGTTACTCATAGTTGAATCTCGTGTGGTCCCGGCCATACATGTCTTCGGTGCTAATTTTCGTACCTTCCATCATTCTATTATTCTGGAAAACGAGTTTTTTATACGGACACTTTTCAACACATATTTCATTGAATATTTCACGTCTTCATGTTGTGCTAGATATTTGTACCTTATATTTTGACACCTCATACAGGTATTATAGATAACGTTGCTGGCTTTTTTTACTTTCTTCTTTTTATGTACGTTTTAGAGGTTTTATACAGGGAACTGTGAACTGTAACAACAAAGGTTTTGTTCCGAAATCGAAGAGAGAGGGAGGGCAATAAAAGAAAGCCAGCCGTTCCGAGAACGAACCTTATCCGTTTGTGATAAAATGAAAGGGATGGAAATTGAATAGATTATACTTTGAATTTAAACATGAATAAAATTTTCATATTGTTTGCATAATGTTTGAAAAATATACAAAATCTCGTACAATTTTAATTGGACATTTTGATTAATTTATTTATTTTTCTCACCATTTCTAATTAATCTAATTATCATTCGGACAAGGATCAGCCTCGATGTATGTACGTACTGAAAAACAGGAACCAGACGGCATTTTTTTTTTTTTTTTAGTCAACAACGTGGTTTTTTTATCTATGACTTGGAACCTACGACCTGTTGTGAAGTCTGAAAAAATTCGAAAAAATGGAATTTTTGAACTTTGAACATTTTCACAGTTTTCCATTTTCCAGCACTAGCACTTGCACTTTGTGATTGAATTTTTGTTGATATTTTGGGTGTTTCTACAATCTGTATCAAATATCAGAGGACATTTGACTTTCTCTTCATTTATCAAGTTCCAGTTTATCTATTACACATACCTTATCAATTCATTGGGTCCACATTGTTTTGTACCTACCCTCAGCTCAGCTTGGTGTGATAGAGGTTGATATCTCTGATATTGTTGCTACATCTACTCTTGGATAGATTCTTCCAGAGACATCCAAAATGGTAAGTTTGAGGATATTAGTTTGTGTGGTAACATTATTAAATATGTACATTAATTTATAACGCCTCGCTGTGCTGAAAGACACAGGTTCGAATACCGACCGAGGCAAAGAAATTACTATTCTAGTATTCTCTGATAGTAAAATTATCGACCTTAGACTCACCATAGGTAAGTGTAGGTATCTCCCAGTATGGCGTAAGAGAAATTCGACTATTCCATAATTTCCGGCTCACATGTCGACCCACTGGTAGTTATTTCACCAAACTATAGTGCCCTACAGTATAGTAGTTGCCTGTAGCTTAACATAGCGACTATCGGAATTGTTCCTGTTGATATCATCCTCCTGTTGCGCCACAGGTATGAAGCATGCATGATGATGAATTGTCGAGTTGCGCGGCGTACGACATATCTTGCGCACCAAGACGCAAATCAGAATGACTATAAGTACGCACAGGAGTACAAGGCAAAGTGAGAGGACGTTTGATAAGTTAATGAGTGAGGTGTAGTGACTAGAATGGGTTGGGGTACTTGGACCTGCCAGGGGTAATGCAGGCGGGCTAGGGAATGGGTTTGTAATTGTGATGCAATGGAGGAGAGGCTTGTCCGTCGGGAACTCCCCTAAGGTAGCGCACACTTGGTATTTCGGACTCCAAGGAAGTTGCTTCAAGGAGACCCAGGGCCGACTACAGTTGGTGTTCTTCTGAACTATCACATCCCCGTCAATATAGAGAGTAATGGTGAGCAGACAGTTAGGATCATAGTTGGTCCACAGTTGGACATAGACTTGTACAGTGCCCAGACCGGTGACGTTGGCTCTCAGTGATGTGACGTAGGAGAGGGGTTGTGACGTCAAAGTAGGCACGAGGGCGAGGATCTCGCTGCAGCCCAGGACGAGAGCTGATTGGTCCAGAATGTTGGAGCCTTCGATGAGAACAACACAGTAGCGATATCTGGTGGGAGAATGGAAAGGGCATTAGTGGAAGAGTTGGGTTTAGTACTAGAAGTAGACAGACTTTGATCACAAAAAAGTGTAAACTGTAAAAGTAGGTTGTTGACGCTACGTGACCCGTTCAGATATCGCTCTAAGGGACAGAAACTAGACGCATAAGAATTTCCTTTCCTCCTGAACAAAACGTTGAAAAATCAACATTATCGGAGGTTTTGTCATCTCACTTATGTTTGGTGAAATGCTGTTATCTTCTCTTTCCTCCTCACGCTATGTCCAGTGTAGATCGCTCGCTGACAAGACAGAGCAGAGGAGGGAACGATCGACAAACTGCGAGGAATTTGCACTTTAGCGGGTTCGATTCCAGGAGGACCTGAAATTACAGAAATTTATTGAACGAACGCACCTTTAGGTTACAAATCGATGCTTTTTCCGTTAAGTCCCATTCCCCACTCTTGTCGTTCGGAAAACGCAACGTGTCGTACGAAAGTGAAACACTCTGATTAAATTACAATTGTCCAGACATCGGAAAAAATCGGATGAAACTCCACGAGTGGGAACGCCTTACGTTTATCAGTCTTGTTGATTCACATTTCCACCAATACTCTTGCGAGTGCTCTTGCTACCATTTTGATGAAATTTGGCCATAATTTCAACATGTAAAAGATAATGCCCAAAGTACAACCCCTTTGCTACATCTTGTCATTCACTGTAGAATACTAGATGAAACCCAGTTCCTATTTTACCTCTCGTGACTACCGGAGCCCTCGTACACACACAGAGAGCATCACAGGTAATAAGCAATGTGCCGTGCTCCACACTCCAACTGTAGATTAACGAGACTCCACGCATTGAAACCACGGTATTAACTACCACTCTGGTTCCTGTAGAAGAATAAATGGAAGGATCATATCTTTGCTTCCTATTCCACGGAGAGCCAATACCCGGGGACTAAACGGAGAGCACATCAGTACCCAGCCTTAAATTCCTATAGACAGCGGAAGATACCAGCTTAGCTGGCGGGGGTACTTTAACAGGGAGGGTACCACCAAGCTCAAATTCCCCTTGCTAAAGAAAGTCTGCAAAGGTTTGAATTGCGAAGGGCATCGTGGAGCAGATTTCTCAAGACCTCAAGTAAATAGGCGCAGTTCATTAATTTTCAGCCTTATGATGTACCTATTTTTTACCTAATTTGGTGTACCACACCAAACAATAGGCAGAATCAACTCTCAAGTGCGACTCAGAGGCAAATCAACCCTCAATCAATGTACGCACCCAAATCGTCACACCAACTAAGCTATGCGCTATATAGCGTCATAACCACCAGAATTCAGTGAAAACGCCTGCGGCTCTCTCCGAGTCCCCCACCCTTTCCCTCCCTCTTACCTGAAACTGGCAGTGGCTTACAAGCGGCCCCTCGGCGGGTAATGGGACGTCATGATCATCTCCACCTCCCACAGCAACTCCTCCCACTGGTCAATTATCATATGAGGAGGCCGTTCTCCAGTGACGGGGCGCGTGCAGAAAAAAAAAGGGCCGGTGGCCCTGTCTACTCGGCCGATATCCGAGAGGAGTTGAGAAGCCAGGAGGCGAAATGCTTCAGGACTGCAGTCACAGTTGAGGGATGGTTGTCTGTGAAGGAGGATTGAAATAAATAAGTGGGACTGAAAACTACTCATGGTATTATGTACCTCTAGCTCTAGGCAGTGCAATAGTCCTAAACTAAAATGGACAAGGGATCAGGAAGAGAC
The DNA here is from genome assembly GCF_000475195.1 of Diaphorina citri. Classification (NCBI taxonomy): domain Eukaryota; kingdom Metazoa; phylum Arthropoda; class Insecta; order Hemiptera; family Psyllidae; genus Diaphorina; species Diaphorina citri. The sequence goes on from NW_007385147.1 coordinate 5,673, forward strand.
GGCCGTACACATAATAAAAATATGTAATACTCTATTAGCATTCCCTATGACTCAACGTTTAACAATTTTGTCTGTGGAGCTCTTTGCTTTATGATAAATCAGTGTATTTCAGGAATTCTCATCTCTTACGAAACGATTGGATCGTTTCGGTCGATATGGAAATATTTGCAATGCGGGATATGTTAATGAAAGAAGGGAGGCCATGCCCTTGTGATCTTATGGCGGCATTGGATATCACTAGAATGGCCTTTAAGTACACCCATAAATTTGTCAAGGTTTTGTGTAGCTTGACCCTTAGCGCAAGTGTAAATTTGATGAAAACCACTTTACCAGATGAAATTTGTAAAGGAAGTGATCCAAAGCATAGGTCGTCCTCGTGATCGATGTCGACTGAAACTGCTACAACTGGCCCTACACGACAACATAGATTCACCTCAGGGACCCATCGGTCGACGGTCGATCACACGAGGCTCCGACCTAGATTGGGTAGGAAAGCTATAACCCATTCTTTAAGGGCTGTCTAGTCCTACACCTAAGCCTCAGATTGAGGTTTTTGTGTTATGAGCTTTGTCCCACGAGGTCGGACTATGTGTGGCACCATCAGTTACGATATTGCGCGGAGACCCCTACTCACCTGGACAGGCGTCAGCGTCGTATTATGGTAACGTTATCACCGATTAGAAGTCCGGCGTTCCATGTGAGATGAGTCCGGTTATCATCAAGCAGCAACTCCTGCAAACTCTTCAGCGGTTTTATCAGATTTTGAGTGAGTGCACTCGGAGAAAGTTGTGAGAAGAGTACCAGTGTGGTTCAGATTGGGAAAAGATGGGCGAAGAGACGCCCCCGAGGACTGCTACGAATCCGGTTTGAGCGACGGTCCGAGGTGGGGAGAGTGTGCTCAGAGTATGGGG
>NW_007385147.1:10875-16272 GCF_000475195.1 Diaphorina citri
AATTAAACGCCAGGGGGAAAAAAAAAAAAAAAAAAAAAAAAAACTGATCCCTTGGAACCGCAACCTTTACCCTTAGTTAGAACTCTGAGGATAGACTATTAATAAGGCCTGGTTCCCACTTGTCGTTCGGGGGGAAAAAATCGTGCCGTATGGCCGTATGTAAGTGGAAACACTCTCATTTAAATGAAATTGTCTACAGGACATTCGGGAAAAAATCGGATGAAACTCACGACAAATGGGAACGGGCCTTTGGACGTTTGAATAATAAATTTTATCAAATAACATTTATACACCCGGGTTTAAAGTCTCATGATTTGACTAACTATAACTGCATTGCGTTGGTGAGGAAAAAATATAGCACTGTAAACCACATGCAGCCAAAAGGGACTTTATGAAGAATCAACTGATCCAGTATGGATTTGGTTGCATTTTCCTCTCGGAATTTTTCCCCTTCTCTGAAGCTCGTTTCCCCACTTTTAGCGTGATTGCGCCTGTACTAAACTATAATAAATCCAAGATGGCTTGCCATCGGAATCGGTTCAACTTCGGAAACTTTCGCGAAAGGAAAATATACCCTATTTTTAACTGAAAGCCCAAAAATGGTCAAACATGAAGTTTGTAGGTTGCAAATGTCCTGATGATTGACCATCAGGCCATTTTTCCTTTACAGTCCCTCAGAAGGGAGGACTATTTTATTTCCATTGGGACGCAAAGTTTGTAGAAACGTAAAAACTACCATGAGACTATACACCCGGGGATTAGGAAGGTAGCTGCTGCAGAATTGTTATTCCAGTCGTCAGATCCGTTTTGATAGTTATTGACCTAGGCCACACTCAGAGACCTTTATTCACTTTCTGATTGGCCGATTTCAATTTTTTTAGCCAATCACATTGCTTCATCCGAGATTAAAAGTTACTCATAGTTGAATCTCGTGTGGTCCCGGCCATACATGTCTTCGGTGCTAATTTTCGTACCTTCCATCATTCTATTATTCTGGAAAACGAGTTTTTTATACGGACACTTTTCAACACATATTTCATTGAATATTTCACGTCTTCATGTTGTGCTAGATATTTGTACCTTATATTTTGACACCTCATACAGGTATTATAGATAACGTTGCTGGCTTTTTTTACTTTCTTCTTTTTATGTACGTTTTAGAGGTTTTATACAGGGAACTGTGAACTGTAACAACAAAGGTTTTGTTCCGAAATCGAAGAGAGAGGGAGGGCAATAAAAGAAAGCCAGCCGTTCCGAGAACGAACCTTATCCGTTTGTGATAAAATGAAAGGGATGGAAATTGAATAGATTATACTTTGAATTTAAACATGAATAAAATTTTCATATTGTTTGCATAATGTTTGAAAAATATACAAAATCTCGTACAATTTTAATTGGACATTTTGATTAATTTATTTATTTTTCTCACCATTTCTAATTAATCTAATTATCATTCGGACAAGGATCAGCCTCGATGTATGTACGTACTGAAAAACAGGAACCAGACGGCATTTTTTTTTTTTTTTTAGTCAACAACGTGGTTTTTTTATCTATGACTTGGAACCTACGACCTGTTGTGAAGTCTGAAAAAATTCGAAAAAATGAAGAATAAAACGCAACGAAAAGTAACATCTTTTCAGAAAGGTTTTATGTTTTTTTATTAATATATCTGTACAGGAGTTACGTGTTGTTTTTAAAGCGTGTTAATTACATTTCTATTAAACAATATCAAATTTGAACTTCTAAAGGAGTTTGAGAAAAAAAGTAGGTATTCACAAATTTTATTTACATCGCGGTTACCAAATATTTTAGTTATCCGTGTACATTATTGTAAATGAACTATAATTTCCATAGGTACCACATGTATACACATTAAATAATTTATTAAATATGTACATTAATTTATAACGCCTCGCTGTGCTGAAAGACACAGGTTCGAATACCGACCGAGGCAAAGAAATTACTATTCTAGTATTCTCTGATAGTAAAATTATCGACCTTAGACTCACCATAGGTAAGTGTAGGTATCTCCCAGTATGGCGTAAGAGAAATTCGACTATTCCATAATTTCCGGCTCACATGTCGACCCACTGGTAGTTATTTCACCAAACTATAGTGCCCTACAGTATAGTAGTTGCCTGTAGCTTAACATAGCGACTATCGGAATTGTTCCTGTTGATATCATCCTCCTGTTGCGCCACAGGTATGAAGCATGCATGATGATGAATTGTCGAGTTGCGCGGCGTACGACATATCTTGCGCACCAAGACGCAAATCAGAATGACTATAAGTACGCACAGGAGTACAAGGCAAAGTGAGAGGACGTTTGATAAGTTAATGAGTGAGGTGTAGTGACTAGAATGGGTTGGGGTACTTGGACCTGCCAGGGGTAATGCAGGCGGGCTAGGGAATGGGTTTGTAATTGTGATGCAATGGAGGAGAGGCTTGTCCGTCGGGAACTCCCCTAAGGTAGCGCACACTTGGTATTTCGGACTCCAAGGAAGTTGCTTCAAGGAGACCCAGGGCCGACTACAGTTGGTGTTCTTCTGAACTATCACATCCCCGTCAATATAGAGAGTAATGGTGAGCAGACAGTTAGGATCATAGTTGGTCCACAGTTGGACATAGACTTGTACAGTGCCCAGACCGGTGACGTTGGCTCTCAGTGATGTGACGTAGGAGAGGGGTTGTGACGTCAAAGTAGGCACGAGGGCGAGGATCTCGCTGCAGCCCAGGACGAGAGCTGATTGGTCCAGAATGTTGGAGCCTTCGATGAGAACAACACAGTAGCGATATCTGGTGGGAGAATGGAAAGGGCATTAGTGGAAGAGTTGGGTTTAGTACTAGAAGTAGACAGACTTTGATCACAAAAAAGTGTAAACTGTAAAAGTAGTGTGTTGTGTGTTGTGTGAGTCTTCTGATATCATGCTGTGCTCATGTTCCGTTGTCACTCTCTGCAAATATGTCGAATTGTCATCCACGTCATGGTCTATACCAGACCCATACGACGCTGGAGGTCCCATTACGTCCGCCCGATCCCTTGACCCACATTAACACTAGTTACCTTCCTGTCGCGAACAGGCAGCCTTTGAGGGGATTCGCATCGCGTTGAACATAAGCCTGAGGTCCTTCAACGAAGTTCCCTCTGGGTGCCCCGCTGAGTGGCAACCACAAGAGAGACTTGGTAGGTAGAGGCGCAGTAATATGTGCGATGTAGTCCACTCGTCTGTGTCTATTATCCTAGTATACACCAGGTGTCAACCTGTAGTCTGACGACGATGTGCACGGGGTCTGGCCACTGCAACCGAGGCTAGTCACTACACTGCATCCTCGTCCCAACACTGCAGTTTCATCCGTGCTCCCGCTCCTAGAGCGGGACGTCGGGTCATGCTCTCACTAACCAGGTCTTACAACCTGGCAAGCTACTCTTGTTGTGTCATCGCTATAAGGACCACCCTCTTACCTTTCCCGTAATCACCGTCTTCTCAACGCCCACAATATGATCTTCATCTGTCTGAGACAACTAGGTGTTTTTTCACATTTGCATTTTCATCCAACCAACCTGTAATGATGCAGTTCCTTAGCGATGATTCCTGTTGTTTAGATACTAGTTAATGCGCCTTGAGAAGATAGGACGAACATGTAATCAGAATCTTGATACGTGACGATCTAGATCTCTCCATGTCTATTGATGGTATGTCATCAAAAGTCAGCGTGCACATAAACTTAAATAATGATAGAGTTTAGTAGGCAAGTGTCTGTTGGGAGTTGACACTGACGGTCAGACTTCGTCAAGCGGGGACTGAAGCACAGTTGCAGGAGAGCTATAGCCGCATTCTTGTCCGTGCCGTGTCACACGGTGGTAGTGATCTCCTTTGCCGGAGGAGCTAAATCTATTACTTTATATGGAAGTGTTTAGATTGACGTCTTCAGACTAGTACGCATACTCTTATTTACCACATCTTAGCTTAGAATAGCACGCTGCAAGGTGATTGAGCGGTGGGGCTTCCCTGGCGAACGAATGCTGGTTGACGGGTCGACAGTCCATTCTCTCTCCTTTTTCGCTACTTTGAGTGCTCACCTTTCGGTCGAATCAAAAGTCGGACTTACGAACAGAGTACATGGTGTGATATATCCTGTATCGAAAATCAACAACATGGTACCAGCGACTTTAGGTACCGGAACTACTACATGTACGGAGACTCAGAGTGTCTCTTAACTAGAACGCTGTACGAATATTAACACACTATGTTGTTTATCCCATGTTCTTTCTCCATGGTAGTATTCTACACGAACACCTTCTTGTTATCCTTGACGCTTTTCCATGTAGCACTCCGACTTATTTACTGACGCAAGGAGAACTCGCTCTCTTAGAGCGAGTTGCTTCGGAAACAAAGTTATAGAAATCGTTTAAGATCGTTCGCCTTAAACTCGAAACCCATGGAGGGGACAATTTTAATGGGTCGGTCTGATTCGACCATAGGAAGGGGACAGATATTCCTTAAATTTTCCAGACGACAATCCAGGGGCCATAACCCGAGAGGCACCTTATTCCTGTTTTATATACTGAGAAGTAAATAAGTAGAGGATGTGGCTTGTGCTTCTCCATAAGATGCACCCAAAGGTTATGCTAACCTAGAGCTCAATTAGATGTCACCTCACACCTCCGTGTCGTGTAACGAATAAGGACACTACGAGAGAACACATGCTCCTCGAGCCATCAGTGCTCCATTCTTATCTTACCAAAGTAGATCATAGATGTCACTTATGTTGTGTCTACATTGTTTCGAATGAACCTCTAAATAGAAAAATGTACACTTGTAATACCGGGTTTTAAAGTATTTTTTACCCAGTGTCGTTCGGAGGTCTTCAATACCACCTTTACACCTTAGTTGTTTGACTATTTTGATTTTGGGCAAGGGTGAGCACTCAAGGAGTAGGCTAAAAAAAGGCTTACAGGGGACATCGTTACATTATAATTTAGTCTCACAAAGGTGAAGCATGCTGTGCAAAGAAAAGAGCTTGCTGTTCATCACCCTTACCCTGAATTGCGCGTTTTTAGTAGCTAAACATTGGGATTTAGGCAAGCAAGTTCATTTATAGACAATTTTAAAGTCCAGGCGAGGACTTAGCTTTGGGGCGATTTCACGTTAGAAGCGTCAAACAGCTAGGAAGGGAGGAGGAGAGACAGAGACAGTCGCTCGCTAGATGGTGTGACCTGTATCCACTCACTCTCTTTCTCTTTAATGTGTCGTAAAGGTGGTTTTATCACCTCTACTGTTTTGGAGGACTATTACAGACTAAAAAGTAGTGCAACAAGTCGTCCTTCTTTCAAGATACCAGATCGCGACGACAGGGAATCTTTCGCTGAACACTTGCAGTGCATTGAGTTGTTGG
>NW_007385147.1:17830-22911 GCF_000475195.1 Diaphorina citri
GGGATTTTTTTTTTTCACATTTTCTCACACAAATGAGCTCTAATCTTGAAATTTTTCGCGACGACCTATGAACTCAAAGCGAGAAAGTTTTAGGTAACACTTCAGTCGATCATTTAAGACCGGTTTTAGCGTCACCTATGTTAAGCTACGCCGAGAAAGGCCAATAAATGGATGGGTGACTTAAACATTATATTGGGAATAAAGGGAGAACGGGCTCTAGTCTTGATTTTAAATCATTACATGAAAGTAAAATCAAAAAATCAAATCAATAATGATCATAAACTGGATATTAAACAAATTAGGTAGGTACAAAGGTATTCTTTAACCATGATCGAATAAACTACGGGCTAAAAAATTCCCGGAGGGACGGACCCAGCTTGTTTTTTCTCAAAATATCTTAATAACAAAATACCTACTCAAAATGAAGCACTGTCACTTTTGACTATGTATTACGAAAAATTACCGTTTTTCCCCTATAATTATTAAATTCGGCTTTACACACCAACGTCCAACACCAAATAAGAAAATGTACCTAACATGGAAAAGAGAAAAAAAAGAAAGTTTAAAAGCACAAACGTACAGACAGACCATTTGGATAAAAACCACTTTTTCGGAATCAGGGGACCCTAAAATGAATTTTTCCACCCATTTCCCGATTTTGAAAATTTGGACCGATTGCAATACTTTCTAATTACTTTGAAGAGAAATACCTAGTCAATAAAAATGTATTGACGTGACGAACTGCCCAAAGTTTGGCTTGCCAAAACGACACAGCACACTAAAGAACTATAAAAAAGTAAAAATCCCAGAAAAGGCACTCTCACTCACCTTTTGCAGCGGCATAATCGACCATTAACGACGGCACAACACACAGATAAAGTCCTAATTTTCTTCCGAACTAGTCACAACTCAAAATTACCACAACTCAGAATCACAACTCTCTTCTTCGGGTCAATCAATCTGGACTAAAGCTGGACTGAGTTTGACTATCAGCAAGAAGTGTAACCTTAGCTGAAATGATTCTACTGAACTTCAGCACTTCACACGTTCGTTATCAGGGGAGGAGGCAGGGTGAGAGTTTTACCAAGTTGGTATTGTTTGAATTTGTTTTACATTGTTTGATAAAAAAAAAATGGTTTGACTTGAGGGAAAATAATGGAAACTTTGAGGTGTAGTAGATGAACCAAATATTATAGGGACTGGTCTTTGCGTCAGGGCAGTGAAAATAAAAGATCTTTTTTGCCAGCCTAGTTAGCTTAGTTGGTAGGATAAAATCCGCCCGGGCGGATTTTATCCTACCAACTAAGCTGATGGGATAATGTTCGTTCTCGGAACGGCTGGCTTTTTCCTATCCTGTCTTCCTTCTCTCTTCGATTTCGGGACGATAAGACCATAGCAGTTACAGTTCCCTCTGTCAAACCTCTAAAAAAAAAAAAAAAAAAAAAAAAAAAAAAAATAATGATAAGTGAGAAAACATCAACCTCAGTGGTGTAAGTAGTGGTTAGCACAGTGGACTTCAAATCTGGAGGTTGGTGGTTCAAGTCCAAGTCAAGTCATAAAATTTAGCATAGTGTATTAAAACAGGGAACAACATTTGTGACAAGCATTTATGCTTAGCACAATTAAGTAAAATTCCTTAATTGATAAGTTTAATAGATATTATACTGATAGATTCTGACGTGACTTTGTGAAGATTCATCTTGAAAATTGTTTACTTACTTCTATATCAATATTTTTGATGACATCAATGTCAAATAGTTTTTGAGCAGCCATTCAGTTTGTTGAAGATTTTCATTTCAACTTGTGTTAAGTTTTGACTAAACTGAGCTGTATTACAATGTTCCTGAAACTGGGAAGAAGCAAGTAAATTGGAAATTGGACTTGTAGGTCATGGTTATGTACCGGGTTGGGTTGGGTTTGGCCTAGTTGAGACAGGACATTGTTTCTACAGTTTGGCATAGGAGTGGTAACTTAAAAGCAAGGTTAGTTCACCAACCTTGCCTCTCCTGACCTGGTACATAACCACGACCATATAGTAAGGGACTAATGCAGTAGGTATTTCATCTCTTGGCAATTTTCAGGTAGTAATGGTGGGGAATGGTGAAAGGTAGACTGCCAGGATCATTTCCCTCTTCTCCAACATTACTATACTGTGAGAGGACTTTACCTGTATCATTGGTGTATTGGTTAAGTCAATCTGTCAATCACCTGGGAATCAAGAGGGTGTGGTTTTAATCCATTCTGAGATATTTAATTTAGTCCTCACTATTATTAGAGACTTTGACTATGTAACAGTGGTAACTGATGGCATGAAGGGACTCTTTTGTCCTCTGTGTGAGTAGATAGTAGGGAGAAGCAATCAATAAAACTTAGACTGCCCCAAGTTTGGATTATCAGAAGTATAAAAATCAGATAGAATTGATACACTATAGCTCTTTACTTTTTCATGTGAGATCCTTTGTTTAAAAGTCATGGAAGTTTTAAATCGCTAATTTTATTTTTAACTAGCCATTTTCATCTGTGGTTCCATGTCTATCGTTTTTAAGTTAACTAGTTTTAATATTTATCCCCCTGTATCCATAATCCATATCATATGTGTCCACCATACGGATTGTATCATGAATCCAGATGTAAAGCAACGTCCTCTTGGGACTAAACAAAAATTGCCTCCGACATTGCCTATAAAATATGTATGAATTGTATGATGCACTCAACGTCCGTAGGCTGCGGTCCCATTGGACAAAAGTTCCGAGGATTGGGGGCTAAAAAATTGCATTATCCTTGAAATTTTCACCGTACAAAAAATTCACAAGCAATAAAAACCACATACATAGAGGCACATTTGTTTTTCATCCTAAAAATCAATAGTGCAACATTATATCGCATCGGTAGACTAAAAAAAAAAAAAAAAAAAACTGATCCCTTGGAACCGCAACCTTTACCCTTAGTTAGAACTCTGAGGATAGACTATTAATAAGGCCTGGTTCCCACTTGTCGTTCGGGGGGAAAAAATCGTGCCGTATGTAAGTGGAAACACTCTCATTTAAATGAAATTGTCTACAGGACATTCGGGAAAAAATCGGATGAAACTCACGACAAATGGGAACGGACCTTTAGACGTTTGAATAATAAATTTTATCAAATAACATTTACACCCGGGTTTAAAGTCTCATGATTTGACTAACTATAACTGCATTGCGTTGGTGAGGAAGAAAAATAGTAAGCAGCCAAAAGGGACTTTATGAAGAATCAACTGATCCAGTAGGGATTTAGTTGCATTTTCCTCTCGGAATTTTTCCCCTTTTCTGAAGCTCGTTTCCCCACTTTTAGCGTGATTGCGCCTATACTAAACCATAATAAATCCAAGATGGCTTGCCATCGGAATCGGTTCAACTTCCGAAACTTTCGCGAAAGGAAAATATACCCTATTTTTAACTGAAAGCCCAAAAACGGTCAAACATGAAGTTTGTAGGTTGCAAATGTCCTGATGATTGACCATCAGGCATCAGGCCATTTTTCCTTTACAGTCCCTCAGAAGGGAGGACTATTTTATTTCCATTGGGACGCAAACTTTGTAGAAACGTAAAAACTACCATGAGACTATACACCCGGGGATTAGGAAGGTAGCTGCTGCAGAATTGTTATTCCAGTCGTCAGATCCGTTTTGATAGTTATTGACCTAGGCCACACTCAGAGACCTTTATTCACTTTCTGATTGGCCGATTTCAATTTTTTTAGCCAATCACATTGCTTCATCCGAGATTAAAAGTTACTCATAGTTGAATCTCGTGTGGTCCCGGCCATACATGTCTTCGGTGCTAATTTTCGTACCTTCCATCATTCTATTATTCTGGAAAACGAGTTTTTTATACGGACACTTTTCAACACATATTTCATTGAATATTTCACGTCTTCATGTTGTGCTAGATATTTGTACCTTATATTTTGACACCTCATACAGGTATTATAGATAACGTTGCTGGCTTTTTTTACTTTCTTCTTTTTATGTACGTTTTAGAGGTTTTATACAGGGAACTGTGAACTGTAACAACAAAGGTTTTGTTCCGAAATCGAAGAGAGAGGGAGGGCAATAAAAGAAAGCCAGCCGTTCCGAGAACGAACCTTATCCGTTTGTGATAAAATGAAAGGGATGGAAATTGAATAGATTATACTTTGAATTTAAACATGAATAAAATTTTCATATTGTTTGCATAATGTTTGAAAAATATACAAAATCTCGTACAATTTTAATTGGACATTTTGATTAATTTATTTATTTTTCTCACCATTTCTAATTAATCTAATTATCATTCGGACAAGGATCAGCCTCGATGTATGTACGTACTGAAAAACAGGAACCAGACGGCATTTTTTTTTTTTTTTTAGTCAACAACGTGGTTTTTTTATCTATGACTTGGAACCTACGACCTGTTGTGAAGTCTGAAAAAATTCGAAAAAATGGAATTTTTGAACTTTGAACATTTTCACAGTTTTCCATTTTCCAGCACTAGCACTTGCACTTTGTGATTGAATTTTTGTTGATATTTTGGGTGTTTCTACAATCTGTATCAAATATCAGAGGACATTTGACTTTCTCTTCATTTATCAAGTTCCAGTTTATCTATTACACATACCTTATCAATTCATTGGGTCCACATTGTTTTGTACCTACCCTCAGCTCAGCTTGGTGTGATAGAGGTTGATATCTCTGATATTGTTGCTACATCTACTCTTGGATAGATTCTTCCAGAGACATCCAAAATGGTAAGTTTGAGGATATTAGTTTGTGTGGTAACATTATTAAATATGTACATTAATTTATAACGCCTCGCTGTGCTGAAAGACACAGGTTCGAATACCGACCGAGGCAAAGAAATTACTATTCTAGTATTCTCTGATAGTAAAATTATCGACCTTAGACTCACCATAGGTAAGTGTAGGTATCTCCCAGTATGGCGTAAGAGAAATTCGACTATTCCATAATTTCCGGCTCACATGTCGACCCACTGGTAGTTATTTCACCAAACTATAGTGCCCTACAGTATAGTAGTTGCCTGTAGCTTAACATAGCGACTATCGGA
>NW_007385148.1:0-3293 GCF_000475195.1 Diaphorina citri
TGGATATGGTGCTGTCTGTACAGTGATCAATCATAGTCCAATATGTACTTGTCCTGAAGGATACATTGGAGATGCGTTTAGTTCCTGCTATCCCAAACCTCCAGAACGTAAGTATCTAAAAATTATCATTAAAAATCAACTTTGGAGTTCTTGACTTCAGAATGCCAACTATTGATTCAATAAAAATATTTCATTTTATTACACAGTTGTGTTCCTCTTATGTACATGCGTAAGGTATTGTTGGAACAGTATAGATGAAAAGTTCTCATTGCCCTATTACTTCTTTGACAGGAGTGTTAATAATTCATTTTCTCTCTTTCAGCTGTACAACCCGTACTTCAAGATACCTGCAACTGTGTTCCAAACGCAATTTGCAAGGATAACGTCTGTGTATGTCTACCTGATTACTATGGAGATGGCTATGTATCCTGCAGACCTGAATGTGTGCAGAACTCAGATTGTCCACGAAACAAAGCCTGTATTAGAAACAAATGTAAAAATCCATGTACACCTGGAACTTGTGGTGAAGGCGCAATATGTGATGTTGTAAATCATGCTGTGTCTGTGTATGTCTACCTGATTACTATGGAGATGGCTATGTATCCTGCAGACCAGAATGTGTTCAGAACTCAGATTGTCCACGAAATAAAGCCTGTATTAGAAACAAATGTAAAAATCCATGTACACCTGGAACTTGTGGTGAAGGCGCTATATGTGATGTTGTAAATCATGCTGTTATGTGTACGTGCCCACCTGGAACTACGGGAAGTCCATTTGTTCAATGTAAACCAATCTTACAAGAACCTGTGTACACAAACCCGTGTCAACCATCACCTTGTGGACCAAACAGTCAATGTCGTGAAGTCAATAAGCAAGCTGTGTGTTCATGTCTGCCAAATTACTTCGGTAGTCCCCCAGCTTGTAGACCAGAATGTACTGTCAACTCTGATTGTCCACTCGACAAGGCTTGTGTTAATCAGAAATGTGTAGACCCATGTCCTGGATCTTGTGGTCAGAATGCCAACTGTAGAGTTATCAGAATTACTTCGGTAGTCCTCCAGCATGTAGACCAGAATGTACTGTCAACTCTGACTGTCCACTCGACAAGGCTTGTGTTAATCAGAAATGTGTAGACCCATGTCCTGGATCTTGTGGTCAGAATGCCAACTGTAGAGTTATCAATCATAGTCCAATCTGTACTTGTAGACCTGGATATACTGGCGAGCCAAGAATCCGATGCAACCTTATTCCACGTAAGTCAATGTTTGATTTCCATTAGAACCTTTATGCCATTTCTCTTAAACTTCAATCTGCTTTGCAACACTGTAGATTGAGGTATTATGTGCCTTTAAAACCTTACAAGACCATCAAAATGTTTAGTAAAGTAGCTACTTATGTCATTTTCTGCCAATATTTCGGTGCTTTTAGTTCTTATTAAAGAACTTTTTCAAGAACAACTCCCTTTGCTCAGAGATTCACCTCAAACTGTTTCCTTTTATTTCCAGCGCCTCCACCACCTTTGGAATCACCTCCAGAGATCAACCCATGTATTCCATCACCTTGCGGACCTTACTCTCAATGTAGAAACATCAATGGCAACCCATCATGCTCTTGCTTACCAACCTACATTGGAAATCCACCTTATTGCCGTCCGGAATGTGTGATGAACTCCGAATGTGCGAGCAACTTGGCCTGTATCAATGAGAAATGTAGAGATCCATGTCCTGGCTCATGTGGATACAATGCTCAATGCAAAGTGATCAATCATACGCCTATCTGCACTTGTCCTGATGGTTATATTGGAGATCCGTTCACAGCGTGCTCTCCAAAACCACCAGAACGTAAGTTCAGTTTTGAAACTTTTTCAATTGCCTTTTAAAACTTTATCTTTTTAAACTTTGACAAGATCTGACAATGAGCCAAGAGGAGGACAAATTCTTCACATACTTTTGTGTAAACTGTATGAAAATGCTACCAAAAACTTTCAAACTATATTAGGCTGTAACTAATTTTAATTTCAATCTTTTTGTAGGCTGTAACTAATTTTAATTTCAATCCTTTTGATTTCAGCTGTTCCACCACCAGTTCAACAGGATACATGCAACTGTGTACCGAATGCCGTTTGTAAGGACGAAGTCTGCGTATGTCTACCAGACTTCTATGGAGATGGCTATGTATCTTGCAGACCTGAATGTGTTCTCAACAGTGATTGCCCCAGCAACAAAGCCTGTATCAGAAACAAATGTAAAAACCCATGTGTACCTGGAACTTGTGGTGAAGGAGCTATTTGCGATGTTGTAAATCACGCCGTTATGTGTACTTGTCCTCCTGGAACAACTGGAAGTCCATTTATTCAATGTAAACCAATACAAAATGAACCTGTGTACACAAACCCATGTCAACCATCACCTTGTGGACCAAACAGTCAATGCCGGGAAATCAATCATCAAGCTGTGTGTTCATGTCTGCCGAATTACTTCGGTAGTCCGCCAGGCTGTAGACCAGAATGTACTGTCAACTCTGACTGTCCATTGGATCGAGCTTGTCAGAATCAGAAGTGTGTGGATCCTTGTCCTGGATCTTGCGGATATCGGGCGAGATGTCAAGTGTACAATCACAATCCAGTGTGCTCTTGTCCTCCGGGATATACTGGGAATCCATTCTCACAGTGTCTCCTACCACGTAAGTTTATGAGCTTTTTTTTCACCCTTGGCAATGAAGCAAATGCCATATTGGGATTTTGAGCATTGTCCATCCTTAAGTCTAGAACCAAATGGGCGAGAGGAAACAATAGGTCTTGGTTAGTTGCTGGGTCAACGCAGGATTAGAAATTTTCAAAACCATGAATCAATCCTCTTTATATGAAATCAACGCAGGATTAGAATGAAAAGTAATACTTTTACGTTTTTTTAGTTTCTCCGCTTTTTATTCCAATCTCTACAACCCCGACGTTCTTTCTCATTCCAGCGCCTCCAGTTCAACCCGTACTGCAGGAACCTCCGAACCCATGCATCCCATCACCCTGCGGACCGAACTCCGAGTGCAAACTGTCTTCCTCGAACACCGCTCAGTGTTCTTGTCTATCCACGTTCATCGGCTCACCACCCTATTGTAGGCCCGAATGTTCTTCTAACTCGGACTGTCCGTACCATTTGGCCTGCATGAATATGAAGTGCCAGGACCCGTGTCCGGGTACCTGTGGCGTGAACGCAGAGTGTACAGTGCGGGCACATACGCCCCAGTGTGTTTGTATTCAAGGCTACTTCGGCGATCCGTTTAGCTTTTGTAAGCCC
>NW_007385149.1:0-3291 GCF_000475195.1 Diaphorina citri
AATCCCGGTTGGGTCATTTTGGGTGTTCATAGTAAGTAACTACTTATTAGGGGCCCAAAGCCAGATCAGAGGGAAATGACTGTAAGAAATTGACTCAGGGCCAATATTTTGAAAGAATTTGGCCTGTGGCGCAGTTATTTTATGTGCAAATGGAGGACTTAAGCCCTTACCCTAGTGGGATGAAAAAAATTGGAGAATTAATGTTGAACAGGCTTGGGAACATTGCTTGAAGAAGAAGAAAAAAAAAAAATCTGTTGTGACGCAGTGGGAATAGGGTGGAAAATCTTAAAAAGTAGACTGGAAAATTGGAAAAAAAGGACTGGAAAACCGGGAAAAGTCAGGGTCAGGGAATTGATGGCACATTCGTTCTCTTTTTACAAAATTTTTGATGGCAAATTCGAGGAAATCAGGCTGTATCTCGCAAATTATTGGTGTAAAAAAAGTAGATATAACTTTCGAAATTTTTTTGATATTGGCTCGTTGCAAGGGCATATTTCGTGAACCATCATTCCTAGAACCCTTACATGTACACCGATCGATTTCTCGTGAAAAGTTACATAGGAAAGACTCCTTGGTCATCTTTAATACTCTAATTGAAACTCTTGTTGAAAAAAAAAAAAATCATGTTGAAATATTTGGAGATATCACAGAGAGTAGAGAGGGAGCAGAGAGAACCTTCCAGTCTGAAAGCAGAAGAGAGAATGAGCTCTGACAAAAATCTAGGTCTGAAGAAACCTCCCCTTGACCCCCTACTACCAAAAACCATGTAAGGGGTCAGGGGAAATGTAGGGGGTTGAGGGGAGGATTCTCCTACATTTTGACCATAGGTTTGAAGTTCGGACTTAATTTACTCATTTCCCCTCCATTTTCATAAGTGGAAGGTCCTCATCGATTCTTCTGTAATAAGTCACCTATTCGCGGTTTGCTCGTGGTATTCGCGGTTGGCTCGCGGTATCTGCAGTTGTTCGCGGTATTCGCGGATTGTTCGCGGTATCCGCGGTTTGTTCACGGTATCCGCGGTTTGTTCGCGGTATCCGCGGTTTGTTCGCGGTATCCGCGGTTTGTTCGCGGTATCCGCGGTTTGTTCGCGGTATCCGCGGTTTGTTCGCGGTATCCGCGGTTTGTTCGCGGTATCCGCGGTTTGTTCGCGGTATCCGCGGTTTGTTCGCGGTATCCGCGGTTTGTTCGCGGTATCCGCGGTTTGTTCGCGGTATCCGCGGTTTGTTCGCGGTATCCGCGGTTTGTTCGCGGTATCCGCGGTTTGTTCGCAGTATCCGCGGTTTGTTCGCGGTATCCGCGGTTTGTTCGCAGTATCCGCGGTTTGTTCGCGGTATCCGCGGTTTGTTCGCAGTATCCGCGGTTTGTTCGCGGTATCCGCGGTTTGTTCGCAGTATCCGCGGTTTGTTCGCGGTATCCGCGGTTTGTTCGCAGTATCCGCGGTTTGTTCGCGGTATCCGCGGTTTGTTCGCAGTATCCGCGGTTTGTTCGCGGTATCCGCGGTTTGTTCGCAGTATCCGCGGTTTGTTCGCGGTATCCGCGGTTTGTTCGCAGTATCCGCGGTTTGTTCGCGGTATCCGCGGTTTGTTCGCAGTATCCGCGGTTTGTTCGCGGTATCCGCGGTTTGTTCGCGGTATCCGCGGTTTGTTCGCAGTATCCGCGGTTTGTTCGCGGTATCCGCGGTTTGTTCGCAGTATCCGCGGTTTGTTCGCGGTATCCGCGGTTTGTTCGCAGTATCCGCGGTTTGTTCGCGGTATCCGCGGTTTGTTCGCAGTATCCGCGGTTTGTTCGCGGTATCCGCGGTTTGTTCGCAGTATCCGCGGTTTGTTCGCGGTATCCGCGGTTTGTTCGCAGTATCCGCGGTTTGTTCGCGGTATCCGCGGTTTGTTCGCAGTATCCGCGGTTTGTTCGCGGTATCCGCGGTTTGTTCGCAGTATCCGCGGTTTGTTCGCGGTATCCGCGGTTTGTTCGCAGTATCCGCGGTTTGTTCGCGGTATCCGCGGTTTGTTCGCGGTATCCGCGGTTTGTTCGCAGTATCCGCGGTTTGTTCGCGGTATCCGCGGTTTGTTCGCAGTATCCGCGGTTTGTTCGCGGTATCCGCGGTTTGTTCGCAGTATCCGCGGTTTGTTCGCGGTATCCGCGGTTTGTTCGCAGTATCCGCGGTTTGTTCGCGGTATCCGCGGTTTGTTCGCAGTATCCGCGGTTTGTTCGCGGTATCCGCGGTTTGTTCGCAGTATCCGCGGTTTGTTCGCGGTATCCGCGGTTTGTTCGCAGTATCCGCGGTTTGTTCGCGGTATCCGCGGTTTGTTCGCAGTATCCGCGGTTTGTTCGCGGTATCCGCGGTTTGTTGCATAGTTTCTGAATCACCCTGATTCTCTAGCTCTTGGTATTAGCATGACTTTGTCGTCTAATAACCTAGAATCCTAGAAAACTTAGGCAAAAAATCTATTTTGATCTAGTTGCTGCTAAGGTTTGATTTCAGGAGTGGTTTTCAAAGGAGTGTGAGACGCGGAAACATTCTAAAAACAAACTGAAGACGAAACTCTTTGGTGAATCTTTTGAGGAATTGGACATTCTTTTAAGGAATTACATCCTTTTGAGCAACAGACATCATTTTAAAGAATTGGATATCTTTTTGGGGAACTGGATTTCCTTTTGAGAAAAGGGACATCGGTCCCAGTCCCAGCTGACAGTATAAATAAAACTATGGGCGAACAATTCAACCTTTCAAGTATGACCTTTGAGACTCATGATACACCTTTGAAACTCCTGATAATCTTGGCATTGGCCTCTCATAAATCAACCAATCTTTTCAACAAACTTCATGAAAAGAGATCAATAATACACCTTTGAAACTCCTGATAATCTTGGCATTGGCCTCTCATAAATCAACCAATCTTTTCAACAAACTTCATGAAAAGAGATCAATTGAGCCATTATTAGCAGCAAAATCAATTAAGGGCTTTGATAGCATCTTTGAGTTTTCTGCAAGAAATCACGTCATGGATCTGGGCCTGACTAGGAGCTGGTGAACCTAAGAGACCGAACTTTTGATTTATTTTATTCATAGCACGGTTTGTATAGTTGATTTAAATATGGCATAATATCTAGCAATTGACGTTTTTTGTCTCCTTAACTTGCATCAAAATCAAAGAACTACGATTATTATATTTTTTACTTTCCTTATCCTATAGGAAGGAAAGTAATGTAATCGGATCAAATTTTCGATGGTCAGTTTTTAGTGCCACAACACGTTTTGAGGTCCCTAGAGCCTAAATCCAAAGTTTCAGCCAT